>NW_024467217.1:391135-437320 GCF_000292625.1 Dacryopinax primogenitus | reverse complement strand
AGAAGGTGCCCAGGTTGTGGATCTGGGCCGCATGATTGTTGTGATAGGATGGTAGCCAATTAGCATGCTGGAAAAGACAGGACCATGTAGCACAGCCTGAAAATTCTGAGAAAGAAACCATCAGATCACCAATGCTAGGGGAAAAAAAAAGTCAGGCAACCATCAAAAGTGGGAGTGGGTGGTTCATTTCTGATCTTAATAATTGTGGGAATTGGCCATTGGATTCGTGGCATCCTGTGGCCTTGTTAGGGCAACACAGGCTGACTAAGTCTGCTCACCTAAGAGTGCCAAGAGTCTAAGCAGGCAACAAGGAAGTGGAGTAGACCTGATGACTAAGACCTATCTACAGTATAGGTACCTGTGGATGATCCTAAGAGACCAAGTCTGAAGAGACAGTCCCCAGGCAGAGTAGGCCTTATATTTAAACCTCTGTGGTGGAACCTGCTAGAACATCTTGCTTACTCAGCCTAGTCAGGTGATCAGGTCATGCACAGCCATGCACAGCAGGTCACCTGACCATCCAATCTTTCCAGCAGGTTCCAGCACATGCCAAGGTATACCAGCTACTTCCATGTCATAAAGGCTTAGTCATGTCTCTTGACCAAGCAATGGGCTGGTGCCCTGACACCTTTGCCTTTGCCTTTGCATTTGCCTTTGCCTTTGCCTGCCTGATCCCAGCCTCAATAGTTGATATCTCTTCTTCATGACTGTCTTCATGGTGACTGTCCTCAGGGTGCATTGTGTCCTTTTGATCTGATTTCTCTAGTGCTTGCATGTCAAGCCAGAAGTTGTCAAAGAGGTCCTGCCATGTCTCTTCAGGTTCCTTGTCATTGGACAACTGATAGGAATACCAAGCTGTGTCCAGAGCCTCATCCAGCCTTTGATCCTGAATGTGACTGGGAATGTCCTCCCTGGGCCACTGCCAATCTCAAAAAGAAACTATAGGACAAGGTTATTGAGACTGTGAGAGTGGGGAAATAGATACTTACTGTTCTTGTAACTGTGCTTGTGTCTGAGGCATGGGTGAGACAACCCTTTCTTTCAACATTCTATGCAAGCTGCACCTTCCCATCCATAACAGCAGCATTCTAACCCTCTACAAGGTGTAGATCAGTGCCAACACTCATAGCACATATCATGTCTGAAATAGATCTGTGATTCATGAGTAAGGTATCATGGAAAGAAGGTCAATAATGGACCCAGAAAGGAAATGGGAAGAGGCCTTTGACCCTAACCACATGTGCAGACCAGCAGACTTCAAGGTCAGGAATAAAGTCGATGTCTACACTCGGAGGTGGGCAGCAGAGAATGTTGGTATTGATATTGCTGATTTGATGTCAAGTGGAGAGGACCACAGCACTCTCAGGATAGAGATCGAGAAGAGGTTCTTGCTCAGGATCAGGCCTAGCAACATGTCAGGAGAGCAAGATAATGCCTTTATAGATTTCTTCCTGGGAGGATGCTCAGCCAGCAGATTCAAGATCTGCCAGCATTTTGTCTGTGAGGAATGGACACACATTGAAAGAACCATTGGTCATGAAATCCTTGATGGATTCAATAATGATGTGTGGTAGGCCTTCCAAGGTGAATGGCCCTTCTTCAAGATCATATTGGAGATGGGCTGTAGCAGCATGCCTGAGGACATCACACAGAAGCAGGGTGAAGAGGGGAGTGAAGGGGGAATTGAAAAGCTGGCAATGGAGTAGAGGATTGACCTAGAATAGAGGTCAGATAAATTAGGGAAAAATGTGCAATGAGAAGACTGACAAAATAGGCCTGAATCTTGGCTATCCAGTTAGCAAACTGACAAGGATGGTCATCAGGTTCGGGGGAAAAGGGTGTGACCTCGCAGAGCATGCCTATATATTTAGTGGAGTATACATTGTCTTGGTACCTTTCAGCTGTGGTACCAAGGCCACCAGATTTGCATTGGTGCAGTACTTCAGTCAGAGTCCAGTCTGGACCAAATGACTCATTGACATCCTCAAGGTACTTGATGTCAACATGCAAAGAAAATTCAAGCTTCCAGGTCCATATATTGACGAGATTGCGAGCAAGGGGCCCACACATTTGTAGCCATGTGGGTATTTTCCCCTGGTGAATCAAGTGAAAGTAGGTAGACTGTAATGAAGATGAGGAGAAGAAAAATTGGTGGAATTGGGAAGACATACCATCCACTTGCACCAGTTGTTTACACCACATACTGCATCAACTATGTTGAGTGGGTGGATAATGGGAATGGGAAGACAGCATTCAAGGTCATTGATGAGGTCCTGAGCTTCCTTGGAGTCAAGGATGCATGTATGATAAGACACATGTGATGTTGAGATTAGGTGGGTGAATTCATCTTCTTCAACATGGCTCAGAGGAGGGAAGTTGCAGTGATAAGTTGAAGGAGAGGTCAGGAATGCATCAGGGAAAGCCTCAGTGTATATGTGGCCAATGTAGCGAATGAAGAGGTCGAGACTGCCATGGTCAGATTTCAGGGTATGTGAATACCACTGTTCAAAAAACTCCTGTGAATGAAGGTTCAGCACTATGGAATGAGGACTGTGTTGTGGAAATGCTTACATGAGTGGATAAGAAAGATGGAAGGGAAGCTTCCAGTGTTTCACAAGTGTGAGCATCAAGAACTTCTTGAATATGGTTGGTGAGCTCCTCTTCAGCTTTGACAAGAGTTTTGATGGCCTCAAGCACCTTGGGATTGAATGAATAGGACACCTGGTTCTGAGTGCCAGAAGAAGCTTCTTTGCTGGAAGTATGGAGGGTCTTCAAGATAGCCAGGACAGAAGCACACTTATGTGCAAGCGCCATGTGATCAGAGAGCCCTTCCTCTGAGTGCTGGGGGGTTCTGCTTTCATGTGGGGTGGAGGGAGGTAAGATAGTCTGGTCCATTTCATCTTGGGTTGATTGAAGCTGATCAAACTGACTACTTTGATGGGAAAGGGACTGCGATTGCATTGGGTCAGGAGAGGGACAGTCTTGAAGGACAGCGATGGGAGGAGGGGAGATGACAGGGAGGTTGGGAATGGTGTGCAATCCTTCAGCAGTGTCTTGGGGAAGGAAATTTGCTCTGATCATTGCCAGCTCTTCCCTACAATAACTTTGACATGATTGCTTGTGTGTTGGAGGAGGTGAAGGAGTTTCCAGGCATTGGAGAATCTCTGTCAGAGAGGAGGGACATGTGTCTTGTGGGGGTGTTGAAGGATGGTGAGCAATGCTGGGTTCAGGGTCAGGGAGTTCTGCTGGGGGGCTGTTGCTACTGGGGAGAGTAGAGATCCAACACCAATAAGGTGTGTGCTGCCAAGGTGGGGTTTTCCTTTGGTTTGCCATGAAAATATAAGGAACAGGAGAAAGAAAGAGAGAGTGGAGTTGATGGTGGTAGACAGAGGAATGTGCAACTTATAGACAGTGATGTGTGCTAAGGGACAAGGCCATGGAAGATAATGTGTGGTGTTAAAGCGGAGCTTGAACCTAAATTTAATTACCCTGCATACAATGGGTCTGAGTATTTAGGGGAGTCAGACCCTCATGAGACCCTTGTGAGACCCTATGCGAAATGAAGCTGTCCTCTCCCGCCGTCCGTACTAGCACAATAATTTATTCATTTTATCCTTGAATGGTAATGGTATTCTTTCTTACCGCTTGTACTTTAGCATCAGGCTAGATCTCGACAATGGGTTAGCATTCTGTGAGGCAAACAAGTCGTTGCTTATAGCCTGCAATTGTGACAAAATGCCCAAAGCGGCAAGGAATCGTAATCTCAAAGGATCTATCCATCTGATGGATCGCAAATTTGCCTAGCAACTAACTTCTCATCATTTCGTATAAAGCTGTAACAAAGTTCTATCTTTGTGGTTACAGACACTCACGGAATAACCGTCCACCGGCTCCGGCATTGACTCGTTCCAGTCGCGTGTGCTTCAAAGTCCCTATCCATTGTCCAACTCATATCTATCTCTCTCCTTTCTCTCTTCCCATCATCTCCCACCATGGCAATCCCCATCCCCACTCGTCTACGTGCGCCATGGACAACACTCCAGTGTCCTCAATGCAAAGCTGAGCTGGAGTATACCCCTCCATCCCCACTCCCTGCAGGACCACTCCGCCTCCAATGCTGTGCTTGCTCAACGATCATAGTGCACAACCCGAACCTCACAGCTGGTTCCTCTCGCTCTCGCGGACAGACCCCCAACCCCTCAGCGAGCGGGAGCAGCACCCCTCTGGGTGGGCCACCACCCATGCCTGACCGCCCGAGGAGGCAGAGAAGGATAGGCACGGACAAGGAACCCCTGGAGACGGGATACTATGAGATCCTTGGAGTGAAGGTGGACGCGAACGAGGATGAGATCAAGAAAGCTTATCGGAGACTTGCGATCAAGCACCATCCGGATAAGAATCCAAATGATCATACTGCTGCTGAGACCGTGCGCCTATCCCTTCAAATTAGTATTAACCTCGGCTGATGTGCCCCTTCCAGTTCAAGCAGATCTCGGAAGCGTACCAGATCCTATCCGACCCGGCTCTGAGACACAAATACAATGAATTTGGTCCATCCCAGAGTGCGTCTCCCGAAGGTGGGTTTGTCGACCCCGAAGAAGTATTCGGCAAGCTCTTCGGCGGGGAGAAATTCGTCCCGCTCGTGGGGAATATCAGTATTGGCCGGGATATGAAGGACGCGCTGGTGGAGGCGGATGAGGAGGCTGCGAAGGCTGACGGGCATGCGCGGTCTGAGTCCGTCGGAGGGGAGGGAGAGCCTGGAGGTGTACGGCGATTGGAAGGCAAGGAGGGAGAGAGAGAGCAGAAGGAGATCGACCGTCAGAAGAAAGCAGAGAAGGATGAGAAAGATCGCCGGGCTGCGTTAGAGAGGAAGAAAGAGCGTGAAGAGCGCGTCGCAAAACTGGTCGAGAATTTGGAAAGGAAGTTGGCCGTGTTTACGGAGAATGCGACGCATGAGAATGACCGTGTTGCAATGGAGAGCTGGAGGGCGCAGTGTTTGCTCGAGGCGGAGTATGTTTCTTCCCTTATTGAATGTTTTTGCTTGTACTGATGAGATATATTCAGGGATTTGAAAACTGAGTCGTATGGCGTCGATCTATTACACGCCATTGGTTATGTCTACGTCGCCAAGAGCAGACAATACCTCGCCTCGAATGCAACGCCGTTCGGTGTTGGCGGATGGTTCCACGGCGTGAAGGGCAATGTGAATCTCTTCAGCGAAACGTGCGCCCAACTCCCAGTACTCGACTTTTGATACTAACCACCTCTGCAGCGTATCAACTGTCCGGGCTGCGATGGAGCTCAAGAGTATCTTTGAGCAAATCGAGCAAAGCGAGAAGAAAGGGCTCACAGAAGCGGACAAGAAACGTCTCGAAGAGCAAGCAGCCGAAAAAGCCCTCCAAGCGCTATTTAAAGGTGCACGGCTGGAGATCCAGTCCATCCTCCGGGAGACGTGTGATCGTGTCCTCTCCGCGCCTGAGGTGTCGAGGGAGAAGAGGCAGCTCAGAGCTGTCGGGCTGCTGATCTTGGGTGAGGCGTATCAGGTTGTGAGGAAGGACGAGGACGAGCAGGCGGAGAACGAGTATGTGAGGGTGGACACGAAGGCGAGTAGGGAGAGAGAGCAGGCAAGGCAGTAGGCATTGTACAGGTGGGGTTAAGGATCGTTGATTGTTAACACATGATGGTTTTACTGTGTCTCTCACGCTCACATATTATGTCATGCACGACTAATAGAACAGTTTTTGCACACTTTTTAGTCCGGAAGACATCAAACATCGCAGCTGTGACTCAGCGAGACGAGAGAAAGAAGGGAAGAATTTGATTCATTTGGTTCTGCCTCCGGAAGGATACAGGGACGAAACTATCTCTATTTGGTCCAATGCATTGTGTGCCAGGCGTCGCCCTGCTCCCTAGTACACGACCGTCGCCTTGGACTTGTTAAAGGATTGGATGACATCGAGTGGCAGCTGCAGGTGTGCTTGGACCATCTCCGGTGGGGTGAGGGAAATCCATTGTGTAAGACTGAGGAGAATAGATGAGCAGAAGCTCCGACTAAGACATGAGTCCATACCTGATATCTTGATAGATAGCAGCATTGAAGATCTCGAGATACTTCACGGTGGTGTCACCGATGTTCTCGATGTAGTGCCCGTACGCTGGAGGCACGTAGGCAATATCACCCGCCTGGTAGTTGAACGTTCTCGCGGTGGCGGAGGCAGCGAAAGACGTCAAACGGGCGTTGCCCTCTCTGAGTTGGATGTCAATTCCAGAGGAGGGGAACGGCTTGGCTCATACTTACAGGAAGTACGTCCATTCTGGTTCTGTTGGATGCCAATGCAGTTCCCTGGTTTTACGAGATGAGCAGTGGTCTGGAGCATGGAGCGGGGTAGACCGACCTCATTGCCCCAGGGTTGACGGTAACCTCAGCAGCGATGATCGTCGTTGAGATATTGAAAGTCCTAGAGTCCGCGATCTTAACCGATCCGCCTTGATATGCGGTCGGCTGTATCTGGGAAAATGCATACGAGAATGGTTCTGGTACTTGGCCATTCGGATCTTCCACCGCATCCTGATCAATGGGAGGAGGCACGACCCCAGGGAAAATGTATAGCTCCTCTCCAGGTATGTGGTCGAAGAGGCTGATATCGAGTTGGAAGTTCTTGGCGAGCACCTCTTTGGGCACATGGGCGAGCCAGTCGGTAAGGAGGAAGGTATCGTCTTCGCTGAACTCGCCGTTGTCGAATACGAGAAGGAATTCACATCCATCGGCTGTGTCGTTCAGACCTTGAATCGAATGGGGAATACCAGGGGGAAAGTACCCTTTCGAACGCACTTTCAAAACCACGGATCATTATGGTGGGATGTATCTTACAGAGATCTCCTTGGTACTAAACTCACTGTTAGAATACATTGGTACGTGCACAGCGAAGGACTTACAATATCGGCAATGTAGTTCCTTCCTAGTTGATCAACTGCTGTGATGCGACAGCTTCCAGCAAGAACGTAGGACCACTGTTTATACCAAGTATGAGAATACACCAAGCGGTCCAATAGAGGCGCCCACCTCTGAAGCTGTATGCCAGTGTAGCTCGCTAGAAGCGTGCGTATTAAGCATGAGAGCGTTCCAAGCTCGCCCATAGCACGCACCGATATGCTCCCGCCTTTAACCGCATATCCACACCCGCAAGCGCCGTCGCGATAGGCATACTGTTCACTATACGACGCGTGTTGAGCAAAGGATGTAGCTAAGATCTCGCGAACGCACCGTTCTGTTGCCTAGCCCAGCCACCATCCTGAAGCCGGTTGTGGGACAACGAGAACGGCCACTTAGAGTTAGGACTATATGCGCGTCAGACACCTGCTCCCCACTTCATATAATCACGTACATGTCCCCCTCATCCGTGCTGGGCGGTGCAAGCGTATCCGGATTCTCAATATCGAGCGGTACGTTATCTTGTGCAAGAATGTCACCCCCTGTGTTGCCCCTCTCGGGTTGGGGCACAGCCCCAGGCTGGTTGAACTGGTTCCAGAAGCTGTCATTCGGGTCGTCGGAGGCATAGGGTACTGTGGGAGTTGGTTGAGCTGCGGAAGAGGTCGAGCTGTCTTGTCGCGGCTGGAGCGGGGTGCATAAGGCGAACGGAAGCGCGGCGAGCAGCAGGAATGATTGCATAGTTTACGCAAGTGCTGGGTGTAGGCAGGTTCTCGAGCCGCAAGAGAGTCGGTATATCCTGCTCTGAGGAGGAACAGAGCATACAGCAGCCTTTATATGCACCAGAGGTAGGCCAAGTCTCAGGAAGAGGCATCGTCCAACCGAACCAGGAATCCGAGACTTCGGAGCGAAAGACATCTCGGGTTGACGTTCCCTTCAAACAGAGCTTCTATCCGACGCGCATACACGACAGTGACATCATGTATCGGGTGAACTATAGTTAGAATTGGGAATATCGGCGCATTTGGGTTAGCCACAGGCTGTTCCAGCCGTCGTTTGCGCGTGAGATTTGGAGAGTCGCGTCAAGGCCGTTCGACTCCCACGGGAAGTGGAAAAGAGGTCCTGGGCGTCGGACGACGGGATGGAGCGTCGAGAACGGATAGCCGTTGGATGGTGATCGAGCAGGAGGAGGAACTCCAAGTGGTGGGACCAGGAAGGGGGAGAAGGTGTTCAACGTTCTTGCGCGTATGGGTCGTGTGGCCGGAAACGAGACGCGTGAGGGAAACGCGCTCGGCGTTGATGTTCTTCTCCGAAATGCTGGGAAGGCTGAAAATTCTGCTGCGCCGGCAAGCATTGAAATTCCATAGATTCTCTCCAGCTACGGAAATCCGCTGTGGCGAGCTTGATCGGTTATTCTATACAAGAGGATTCATTGGGACAAATAACGCGTACAGAACCACACCAGTAAATATAAAAACGACAGGCGAACAGACGCCGAAAGAAGTTCCAAATTACGGTGTAGATCGAGCCATATTGGATATCCGACAATGCCCCCAGTGTGGTAGACCAGAATAGATGAAATAAAAATATTGTTGGAAGCATGCGAGCTGATGATCCCCGGGCACCACGGAGATCGGAAATAGCCCCCCAGAACCAATCTATACAAAACAAGTAATATACTGGCCATTGCCAATGAATGAATCATTTCAAACTTCACCTCCATTTAGATCGCTCATCAACACAAGTCGGAAGGACGAGGTCGGATATCTCAACGCCCAAGAATAAACACTGTGCAATCTTCGCGGGCCTCATTTTCCTCGTTGATCAACAGTAATTGGGGTATACTGATCTCGATGCTCTGAAATTTCAAGCTGTATCTGGTGACATGGTCCGGGAAAGGGAAAGATGCTGGGAAGGAGGAGGAGAGCTGCGATCTGTGCCGTGCGCTGGCACTCGTGAAGGGTGCGTCGGGTGGGAGGTGCAGCGCATGCAGCGCGCATGGGGGAGTAGGTGCGTCCGCAAGAGAGTGCTTGACTGTCCGGGAGATGGGGTGGAAGGAAGTTCTAAAGAACTGAGTGGATGGGTCAGCTCTGCAAATGCGAGAGGAACAAGCCCGGTGGACCAGGAAAGAGCAAGGGCGAAGGACGTACCCGGTATATGCCATCCAAGATCGTCATGGTATAGGTAAGCTTGCGAGTGCCCTTAATGTTATAGCGCAAGGACAGAGTGTACAGCACGGTCTGGAATGCCTCTCGTGACTCGAGGTTGAACGCGAACGGGGGCCCGCTCTGCGGGAACGTGAAGTGTGCGGTGAGGTTCGTGCAAGTGTCGTCGATATGCGAGAACTTAAGCTTGTGATCTTGTCGTGCATCTACAGTGTAGCCCATAGGAAGAGAGCACTCGAACTGCATGCATCCAAGCATTGTGGGTTAGTAGGTGCTAGGAGATCGGAAGAAGGACACAGCGCACCGAGAGAGAGAGATTCGGGGCCTCGAGCATCCTCAGAAACCGCTGACGTAGGATCAGGGCAGGCAGAGCACGAAAGGTCGTACGGTCATCGAGCAGCCGCGTAAGGTCCGCGGTGGGCGCGAACTCGAGGGTATGCAGGATGAGTTCTACAAGCAGACGTGGGACCTGCGTTTGGAGTACATGTTGGGAGTCGGGTTGCTGTTCCATTGGTGCACGTTAATGATACAGTTCAAGTAACCAAATAATACAAGAGGGATTGAGAATATTAGACCGTGCGTGTCGACCTGTGGAGCGTTGAGAACGACATCGCAATATCGGTATGGAGATACCCTTGCCTCCTGACATCCCCCAGATGACAGCAGCTCAGGCCATGTCTGATGCTGACCACGTTTAAGAATATTTTATAACACTCTATCACTATTACAACCCGAATTACATCTGGATATGACTTCAATGCAGCGGCTCAATATTAATGACCATTGAAGTTGGCGTCGGGAATAATCGGCCGTTTCATCTTGTCGGCGTTAAGGACCTTGAACTCCACGAATGTTTACGTCATAAGCACATCATGCCTCTCGTCCACAATCAACTTGTGCTCTCTGATGGATGCATATATCTCCTCAAGCAGAATTACTCTGTCCTGACGAAACTTAATCCCTCGATGAACGCTCATATGGCAACACTCATACGATACATTAAGGGGTACTATATTCTATGAACGGTACAGTCGAGTCTGTGTAACGATACAGCAAAACATCGTCAACGGTCGTGACCATGAAGAGTCCCAGGATCCCTGGCTCGGCTAGATCAACAGCAGAGATCGGTAACCTGGAACATCGCGGCGCGGGTCGAGCGTCTCCCGGCTACACGGTCGCCACTGGGACAACCGGAGGCCGAGCACGCGTCACTCTGGGCTCACCCGCGCCCCTAGTATGCGGCCGTTCGCCGACTTCTATAACCACCCCCTCTGCAGCAGCGGCAGCAGAGTATGTCGAGGATGAAGTTCCAGACTGTCACAGTGGTCAGCAATTGCATATTGTCGAATCGATCAGGGAACATACTGGCTACGATTACTGTGGTGATGCCACCGACGATAGCTTCAAGCACGGACGCTATTGCGGCGATGACAGCCATGATGGCGCCTCCAATAGCTGAAAATACGGATCCCTGGTCAAGTCATCAGAACATGGTACTTGGTCCCGACACTAGCCCAAAGGTATGTACCATGTTGATTTTAGTAAGTTTCGGACTGATGGTTGTTCGAGTGTAGATGCGTGGCTTTTCTAGCCTGCCATCTTGCCACCTAGCTGCATCTTATATACTCCTGCTTGTCGAGTTTGCATGTCCATCGCAGGCCAAGATGGAGGGAAGCGCTGCGTCACCTTCGACGATGTTGTGGCGCCGGATGATGTCATCGGTTAGGGGTCACGGGCGCTTGATAGGGTCGCACCAATCGACATGAGGAGGCGGAGGAAGACTAGCATGTACTGGGATACTGAGACTCCAACATTCGCTCCATCGTTATTGTTGGCGGTGAGCAGGAGGGAAACATGTACGTCATAGGAACCATGATGATGTCTTGGGATTCGTTCTTTCGGGGCTAAAGGGTTTGGCCGGACCGTCACTTAAGCTTGGCATTCGCAACTGTCACCACGCTTCCATGTGGTTTACGCCGCTTTTGGTTGTCGTCATACAAAGAACCATCAAACCTGACAATGAATTATAAGCTAACTTAGCGCATTCGCATCAAATATTTCCAATGGTCCGTTCCTAGCAGGTCTAGTACGAAGGGGTGCCAAGGCCAAGGCAGTTAGCCATGCCGTAGAAAATATCGATATTGCCATAAGTTCCCCCGAACACTTCTTGGCAAGGCCCCATGGCGTACACAGGAACGTCGGTAAGGGAGTGCACACCTTGATCGTTGTTCACCGGCAGGGTGCCGTTAACGATGAACCCGGTCTGGGTCTCCTTGGCATTGACGTAGAAGTCGGTAGGGTGCTCGGCGGAGATGTTGACTGCGGGAAGACGAGGGCCAGGCTTGACGACCTCGAAGTTCTCGCGCTCATCCGGATGGGCACCGAGACCCTCAGCAAGGGTGTAGCGCGGGTCCCAGCGAGCAGGGAAGTAAACGCCCTCGGAGTAGGTGAGGTTGCCGCCGAAGGTGTACTGGGAGAGACCAGAGTTCTGGTAGGTGCCGATCGAGCCACGCTTCTGCCTGTCGGTGGAGGCGGCGTTCATGTACTTGGTGTCGACAGAGCCGAACACATCGAATCCGTGCCCGTGGTCGGCGGTGACGAGGATCTGAGTGCACTCGAGCTCTCCGGTCTCCCTGAGGTACTCGATCGAAGCACGGATAGTGTCGTCGAGCTCGAGCAGTTCACCCAGGGCACGGTCGTAGTCGAGGCTGGGATAGAATGAGATAGAACTCAAATCAGACAGATGAATGCGCTCACGTGTGCATCTGCTTGTCGATCGAAGCAGCCTCGGACATCATGAACCAACCCTTATCACCGCTGCGAGCCTGGAGGATCTCCATCGCCTTCACGGTCATCTCCTTCAGACCAGGCTGGTCGAGGGCATCGGTCCCCTTTCCATCAGGAGAGTTCTTTTGGTTCTTCAGGTTCTCGGTGTAGACATTGCGGTCGAGCCACTTGGCCATGTTGTTGACGGAGAAGATACCGAGCGTCTTGGTGTCATTGGAGGCGGCCTGCATGGCAGTCTTGTTCCAGATGACTTGGTAACCCTTCTTCTCGAATTCCAAGTAGTAGTCCTTGCCCTGGAAGGAGCCGGGGCCGGGATAGAACTGCTCAGCTCCACCACCGAAGAGGACATCGGGCCCGGACCAATTTGTCCAGGTGTAATTGACTATGCCGTTAAGATATGCGTCGATGACGGGGCCGTACTGGTTGCGGTCACGGGTGTGGGACGTCAGAGCAGCAGGGGTCGCGTCAGCGATGAAGGCAGTGGAAACGATACCGACACCACCGTCCATCTTGCGGCGGAAAATCTCGGCAATCGTCTCGACCTTGGGGTCGTCGTAGGGAGTCTTGGAAGAATCTGCATATACGCCGAGAGCATTGACTGTAGACTTGTGACCGGTGTAGAGGGCGGTCGCGCTGTTGGCAGAGTCGGTGATGAAGGAGTCGATCGAGTGGGTCATCTGATGGCCCACGACGGGGAACTTGTCCATCGCCATCAGGGACTGGTACTTGCCGTTGATGGACTTGTGCGCCATCAAACGAGCGGCGGTGATCATGTTGGTAGTCTGAAGATCACGTCATCTATTGACCGATCTCGATTGAGAGCGAGAGCTGAACTAACCATGCCGTCACCGATGAACAGGAGGATGTTCTTGGCCTTACGGGCAGGGGACTGGTCACGAACGTGCCAGTTGGCAACGGTCTTGCTGCCATTGTAATAGGCAAGAGTCGCGACGTAGTCACCAGGCTCGTTGAGGGAGACCTTGCGCCATGCCTTGGACGCGACGCGGACGAGGGAAGGAGTGTTCGCATCCTTGGCGAAGAGGTCTACACTCCACATCAGCTACCATCCAGAACAACGATCGTAGGATAATCCTACCTTCGAACCAGGTGAAGTTCCAGCTCTCCATATTGGGCTCATTCACGTTGAAGAAAGCGGAGATCGGCTTTGCATCGGAGCCAACCTTCTCCAGGGTGAAGCCGAACGCAGTGTCCGGAACACCGCCGTTAGCCTCGGAACCGTTGACCGGGGCATGGATCTCAGCCCGGATGTCGAAGAAAGCACCAGGAAGGAAGTCCGTCCTATGTAACAATTCAGCAATGCTGGAACACGTAGAGTTGATTACGTACTGGTCAGGAGGGAAAATGCATCCCAAGCTGGGGCAAGTGCCAAGACGCTGGAACGTCTGGGCACCACCGAGAGCAGCAAGCGACAAGAGAGAAACAGCAACGGGGACAACAGAGAGCATTTTGTCAAGTCTGGCAATCCCTTCAACCCTGGAGATATCGACGGGAACGACCGCTCCGCCTTTTATGTTGGAATACCGGAATCCCACCCCATCAGCAAAGCACCGATTTTGTCTGCGCTTTCCGCAAATAGCTAGAACATCTTATGCATGAGAGGGTGCAAGAATCCGAACGTGCGTGTATTGTATTGAGAATGCGCATGGTGCAAATGAAGTTGTGGAAGAGCAGCAAACATGACCGAAACGCCCAGGAAAATCGCCAAGGTCGCCAAGGCGGGTAAAGGGAGGCGTGCCTTGACCAGCTTATCTGATTGGCTTTGAATAGATTTCCATCTCTTTGATCTTCATTTCTTCGCCCGAAAACTAGGTGAAGGAGGCGCAGAGGTACAGAGGGTACTTCCGAAGAGTTTGAAAGTGGAGACTTGTAAATCAGAAACGAACCAGACACATGCCCTTGGGGCGGAGGCAAGGCACCAGGCGCCCTTCCGCACGACCACTCATGCAACACTGACTTCGGACTCTGCCAGATGCATATGATAAGAAGACCATGTTTCCCCAAGGAAACTGGAAGGAAGTCGCAGTGGATAAAGAGAGTCCACAGTGAACGATCATTGTTCCAAAGACAAAGGTTTCATCGGTCCGTAAAAGAAGCCCTCACTGCCGATCGACAAACTCTGTCTCAACGGACTCTAGCATTCCAGCGGACGTCTGAGTCTTATGGTCGTAAATGGCAAAGTCAAGTAACCCTTCTGCCGACGCTCTAGTCGGCATACAAGCTATCACCCTCATTTGTACTGCGCATCATTGGCTGTATACCCACCTCAACCACATTAATTTGTCCATTATTGAAGCCCTAATACTCTCCTATTTCGACATACCATGCGCCTTCTCAGTTGTCTTATCCACTTGTTATTGGCTGTATGCTCCGCTGGAGCTGTGGCTGTTCCTCGAACGTCGGCTGCTTGCGCTTTTGCCTGCCCCGCATCCGATCGAACGAATCACGCTCTTGCAAACACCGTTCGCAAGGGAGGAATGATGGAATGCTACTATGGGCAAAATGGGATATGCGCTTACAACTTGGTCGGTCTGGATGACTCGTACGTGGTTGTGACTGACTATGGCTAGAACGCCGGCAAAGTCAAGAAGAGCAAGTCGACGAACACGAACTGTCGTCCGAACGCGATCGCCAGCTGTGCACGTAAACAACGAACCAAGACGAAGACGGCGAAGAAGCAGCAGGCTCAAGTTGCTCCTATCCTGATCCAACGGGCGGCGACCCCGACGATGGAGGTCGATGATATGGAAGAGGACAACGTCCGAAGGGGACACGAGGATGTCTGAGCAGGGAACGACGATGTGGAAGAAGGCAACACAGGCGAGTGTCATATTACATAGATAGTAGCATCGATACTGACATCAACAGACACATGTAGCATACATCGTTGACAAACGCCTATAACATACACAGTAGACTGTAGCAGTAAATCAACTGTATGCCTCCTTCACAATATGGCACCAACACAGCAGACAACAGGCAGCACGGAGGTCTGCTGGAAAGCAGGAAGCTGGTATCTATGATCTCCGGAGATCAGCACCCCGCCGTTCCCACCCAGCATCATCCGCGTTGTAATGCTTCGATGCACACTCCCCGATGGGTTGGTGATGTCGACGAGGATGCAACTGCTTGTGCGTTCGCGCCGGTTTGAAGTTTATTCTATACGCGTGCCTCAGCCATGCGGGAGGTAAGGTCGACTTCGAGGCGCTCGACAGCATCCTCGAACTTCTCGTCAGCGTTGTCGTCTGATTCCTCAGCTTCTTCCTCTTTGACCTCCTCGTCATCATCCCCTTCATCCTCGAAATCAAGCTACACACGTCAGCACTTGCTATGTAACATAAATAAAACAGTGCGCACATAATCGTAGATTATACGAATCACCAAACTACAGCTCGGGCAAACAGCAATATCCTCCCCATTTGCCAATTGCTTGCGCGAGATCTCGAATCGGTCTCCACACGGGCAGGGGTAGTGGAACACGCCCTTGGCGTCGTCCCATATCATATCCTCAATTTCGATCTCGTCGTAGAATCCCATCTTCCTCGTGAGGGTATCGGAATAGAGCGAGAAGTGGATTAATGTACAGTCGAGAGGTTGCGAAGGAAAGTTCTGGATGAGTGAGGTCGACTCAGAAAAGCCTCGGTGGGCTGATTACGTAAACAGAAATAACATTTGTCTCCGCACCCACGTGAAGAATAATGGGCGCCCATGATGGGCGCTCTGGGTCCTGGGAGAACCACGAAATGAGTCATGGGCTATGGATAACCTCAAGCTGGCATATTACTACATTGCAGGGTGCTCCATGGAAACATTCATTTGCACATACGTTTAGAGAGAGCCATGAAATTGAAGTCATTATAAAATGCAGGAATCTGACCAAAGATTTGCTCGGCTGTTCAACCCCAGTCTTACATTCATCTTGGAGAAGGATATGGGAAATCTACTTTCTTTCATCTTCCCGCCAAAGAGCCGATTCAGTTTCGACGACATCCCAGACCAAAGTGGCCGAATCGCAATCATCACCGTACGCGCTCTCCGTACCCTTCACCAGGCATTCATTCTCACAGTCGAAACAGGGTGGCAACTCGGGTATCGGCATGGTCGCATGCAAGGTCCTCCTCTCTAAGGGTGCCAAGGTGTATATGGCATCCCGATCCAAGGAGCGTGCCCTACCTGCAATCAACCAACTGAAGCAGGCGACCGGCAAGACCGATATTCATCTTCTAGAGCTGGATCTTGCCGATCTCCAGAGTGTCCGGCGAGCAGCGGAGGAGTTCACGCGAAAGGAGAATAGGCTTCATATGTTGTTTAATAACGGGTATGCACCTTGATACTATTATAGTGGTCGAAGGCCTGAGGCTGAAGCAGAGGGGTGATGACTCCCCCGATCGAGCAGCTCACGAAACAGGGATACGATCTCCAGTTCGGGGCGACAGTGCTCGGACATGCATATTTGACGAAGCTGCTTCTTCCTGTCCTCCTCTCGACGGCTGAAGAAGCACCAGGAAAGGTCCGGGTGGTGCATACCAGTTCTTGGTAGGTTCTTCCTCCGCGTTTATTTGGCATACTGATGCGGGTGTAGCGGACATGCAAACGCTGTCGAGGGCGGTATTGATATCAAGACGCTGACCGATGGTCCAGCTCGCACGAAAGCCGGCACGTGGCAGATGTACTTCCAATCCAAATGGGTTTGATTCTCGTCTTTCACCTCTTGCCAGTCTAAACCGGGTCCTAGGGTAATGCAGCGTATTCGAGTGAGCTAGCAGGACGCTACGGCAGCCAAGGTCTTGTGTCTATCGCGTTCGACCCGGGAAACATCCGTACCTCTCTGCATAAGAACATGCCCAAGTTAGGATATTATATACTGGTGAGCGCTTCATCCTCTCGCCTCCAATTATGCTCACAAGCACAGAACACGATCCTGTTGTACGACTTGGAGCCGTACGGTGGACTCCAGATCTTGTATGCGGGGACGATGCCTCAGGCAGGGAAATTGAACGGGTGTTACCTGGTGCCTTGGGCGAGGATAGGGAATGTCAAACCGGATACGCGGGACCCGAGCTTGGGTGCAAGGCTTTGGCAGTGGTGCGAGGAGGAGATCGCCAAGTTTGAGCAGGCGAGGAGGTTGTAGAAAGCGCAGGGGTGGAGTGAGGACTAGAAAGATATTCAGTCGTGATTGGGAGAGAAGAGACAGTCTCCCTACCGCCAGCTGCCGCTGTACCATACAACCCCCCACATCCGAGCGATACCGCATACGACATAAACACTCCCATTGAGGTCAAAAAGCCAACTTCCTCCCCATCTCCTCCCCCGCACTCCCCGCGACCGCCATCCGCGGCCTCACTCCCAGAGCCGCACAAAGCGCCCTATACTGCGCCCTCATCCTCGCCAGCAGCGCAGGCATATCTTCTCCAAGGGGTACGGTAGCATGCTCGTCCGACAACACATCGGGGTGCTCTTCTTCCCCCGGTGGTGTAGGTTCAGGGGTAGGGTTCGTCGTCGGGAATCTAGCGACGAGCGCTAACAGCCTCTGCGCGCTCTGGGCCGCTCTCGTCCTCGTCCCTTCCCCTTCAGTAGAAGGCAGAGAGATCAGCCTGCTCCATGTACTCGTAAATCCCTCGTAAAACCCAACTTCTTCCCACAGCTCGAACCCCTTTTCTCGCCCGAGTTGCCGGCCATCAATAAGTCCGTGAATGGTACCATGCTGGTAGCCATCGTGGTAGCCTTGGTTATAGAAGCTATAATGAGTGAGGGGTGAGATGTAGCATAGACGGGATAGGGAGGCGTACTGTTGCTCCAGGTTCCCGAGATCGTCTAATTCGAGGGAGACGTCCACTGCTGGTTGCTGGGGCGCGGATCGCCCAGAGGGCGCAGCTTGGTGCCGCTGAAAGGACTCGAGGTCGACGTCCATGACTGACCCAGACAAGCAGTGTAAATTGCAGGACAAGGGCAAGAGAAAAGCTGAGTTGAAGCTGAGGTGTGAAGGCGCGCTGAATTTGGTCCAGTGGTGAGCTTACGTAAGGAGGATATTCTCTGACCTTGTGAAAAGGCAATCACTTATGCCGTTGGTATAGTGTTCATAACTGACAGATACACCTTCTGACCCAACAGAGCCATCTCGCATGTTGGCGGGATCCAGTTGGTCAGCCAAAGCACACGTCGACGTACAAAATAAGCGAACGAGCGCGGAAAGAGTTCATTGCTGTTATGTAAGGGTATGTAGCACTTTCGAAAGTACGGGCATAGGAAAAGTGCAGCAGTGCAAGACAAGAAAAATAGTCGATGAATGCTAAGCAGGCTACGGACAAAGGGAAGAGAAGAGTTTACCACTGGTTCAGACCTGTGAACAGGTCAGCGCTGTATGGGAGGGGAGAGAGAGCGGGGCAAGCACGTACGAGAGAGAGCTCCAGTGTCCATACTCTCCTGCTCCAGAGCCGGACTCTTCTTGCCGGTGCCTGCCCGATCGGAGGTAAGTCAAGATCAATCCCGTCCCACCAGCATTTCCTCTGTCGGATCATCAGTGCCACACGTCTTAGTGTTAGAGAGAGGAACAAGACTCACAGCAGGCTTGCGCCAGAATAGAAGGAGCTTTTGGGCGGTCGCCATCTGGGCGTGGTCAATGGTTACGTGGCTGCTGGCGGGCGGGTGGGAAATCCCGGTTTTGAGCAGGACGAGGGCGATGGAGGAGATACAGGATCGGCCTGGCTCGACAGCGCGGTACCCCCAGGTGTCAGAGCGATCGAACCCACTGTGACGGCGTCAGGGTTTGGGAAAGGAAATGAGAGGGAGCGCACCTCATGCAAAGCATGTCGATCAAATGCTGTTCTGCGATGTTATTCTCCTTGTTCACATTCCGCTGCAGTGCAGTGAAGATGTTCCTCTTTTCTAACAGCAACCGACCACACTCGCGCTTCAGCTGCAAGAGATGATCGTTACTCCTCCCATTCTGGTCTGTGCGTGCATGCCCGTCGTCCCTCGGGGGAATGGCAAAGTACTCGAGCTCTTCACGGAGAACAATGATGGCTTGTTTGACTAAAAGGGGATTTTGGGCCGAAGGAGAGAGGAACCCGGGGCCGGAGGGGATGGAGGGTGCTGGACTATCGAGGAGATGTTGCTGTGCAGCGAGCAGGCCTCCAGGTGACGTAGGTGTACCGTAGAAATGTTCTTGCGCTTCGCGGAAGAAGCGGAGAACGAATGCGAAGCAATCGGGGTCAAACTGGAACGTTTCACGTTAGATAATTCCAGGAGATAGACGCAAACGTACATCAACATAATATGTCTCTGCCCTCTCCTCCTCCTCCTCTTCTCCCTCCGTACCCATCCCCTCCGGCCGACTGAGCACTAACCCATTAGGGAAAAGACACAGCAACACGCTCTCTGGTAGGCTCATAATTGCCTCCCGATCCACGTTGAACGTCGTCCCCCTTAGCTCGAGCCTGAGTCGGGTAAGCAAATGTGCGCCATTCCCAGCTGCCAGTGCTGGAGGTGCGGTCTGCGAGACTTGAGTGATAGGAGAGCTGGAGGTAGGACCGGGGGAGACTTGGGTTATCACTTGGGCTGCCATGTTGGAGGAGGGAGAGGGTGAAAGAGAGAGTTAGAGAGAAGCAGAGTAGGGGCGCTTCAAAGAAGAGGTAAGCGCGTGCGAAAGGAAGGTCAGGTGCGGTGAGTTGATGGACACGAGCGAGAAACGGTGCGTCTGACGTGAGATCGAAGGCGCCGACATTCGGCATGCGCGGAGACACTTTAGACTCTGATACCGCGGAGGCATCTCCCTCGGCGATTACTTCGGGCTTAAGGAAGGGATGGACCCTGAGTAGATTTCTTTAACGCGCCCGTTCTCCTCGAGTTCTCTCTTTATTCTCATGCACAGAGCACTCCGAACTAGGGCTTTCGCAACACACGCCTCGTCCTCCTCCCTCTCTTCAACTCCCAAAGCATTTGATGGTCTGCCCTTCCTCCACCTCCTCTAACCGTACTCACCCCTCCAAGTCATAGTGATCGGCGCCGGTCATGCGGGGTGCGAAGCCGCGACTGCATCTGCCCGCTCTGGTGCGCGGACGGCACTCCTAACCCAGTCGCTCAAGGACATTGGTAACCTATCGTGCAATCCCTCCATTGGCGGCGTAGGGAAGGGTACCCTAGTCCGAGAGGTCGACGCGATGGGCGGGGTATGCGCAAGCGTTGCCGACAAAGCTGGCGTGCAGTTCGTCACTCTTAATAGAAGTAAAGGGGCAGCTGTTTGGGGTCCGAGGGCACAGTTAAGCCGGACGCTGTATAAGAAGCATATGCAAGAGCTGCTGGGGAACTACCCGAACCTCACTTTGGTGGAAGGAGAAGTACATTCCCTACTTCTCTCCCCCGGAGATCCCTCCGCTCCTGGAAGGTGGGGAAGTGTCCAGGGTGTTAGGCTCAGTGCGTCCCTTTCCTCACCCTAACTCAAGCGTGCTCATCGATTATTACCTCTAGATTCGGGCGACACCCTTTCTTCCTCCTCTATCACAATCTGCACCGGTACCTTCCTACAAGCGACCGTAAACGTGGGTATGACAAGCACACCCCTCCCGCGACGATCCACGCTTTCCTCTTCCCTTACCCAAGTGGGGCTCAAGTTGGGGCGACTGAAGACGGGAACGCCCCCGCGGTTGGACGGGAAGACGGTGAGTTTCGAGGGGATGGTCGTCCAGGAGGGAGAGAGGGGGTGGAAGGGCTTTAGTTATATGTCGACGGGGGTAGCGAACGAAGTGCGCTCAAATTCATCTCTTCCCTCCCTGTTCGGGAGGCAGCTGTCTTACCCGTGGGAAACACCGCTGATGCAATTCAAGGAAAACCAAATGTCATGTTATCTCACCCACACCAATCCACGAACGCACGAAATAGTCCGTTCAAACCTGCACAAGACCCACCATATAAAGGAGACAATCAACGGTTCTACCTCTCCTCTTTCTCCATTCCTACCACGGACTGATTGTATACGTCACTAGGACCGAGGTATTGCCCGAGCTTGGAGGCGAAGGTTACGAGGTTTTCGGAGAAGGAGAAACATATTGTGTGGCTCGAGCCGGAGGGGTACGATTCTGGTCCGTTCTCATTCCTCTCTCCCTCTCCGTCCCCAATGAATTCTAATTCCAAATAGAGGTCATCTACCCCAACGGGCTGAGCACTACGATCCCTCCCGAAGCGCAGCTGGAGATGTTACGCACTATCCGGGGTTTGGAACGGGTAGAGATACTACAGAATGGATGGGGGATCGAGTACGATTTCGTAGATCCGCGAGAGCTGGAACGTATGTTCCCTCCTACTCCTGCCTCCATCCCTCTCCTCCCCCCTCCTTGCAAGAGCGATCATCTGAATATACTAACATCTTACCAGGCACGCTGGAGACGAAGAAAGTACGCGGGCTGTTCCTCGCAGGACAAATAAACGGCACAACAGGATACGAAGAAGCCGCTTGTCAAGGCGTGATTGCCGGTGCCAACGCAGGGCTCCAAGCGCAGGGAAGGGAGGAGCGCTTGGTGTTGAGCCGAGCGGACGGGCTTACAGGAGTGTTGATAGATGATCTGGTCGAGAAGGGCGCGGAGGAACCTTGTACGTGAACCTGCTTGCTGGTATTCCGCACTGATTGATCTGTACAGACCGGATGTTCACCGCTCGCTCGGAATACCGCCTCACCCTTCGGTCGGAGAATGCTGACACGCGCCTGACCCCTCTCGCCCACGCAGCAGGCATCATCCCCCCTTCCCGCTGGTCAACCTTCCGCTCCACCCAATCCGAGCTCTCATCCGCCAAAACGGCAATGCAGGCTCTCCTCCTAACACCACACGAATGGGCCCAGCAGGGTTTCACCCTCCAGCGCGATGGGATCCGGCGCAGTGCGTGGGATTTGTTGCGGCACACGGACGTCAGCGTGCGGGATCTGATGCCCTTCGTACCCCTGTTGAAGGATCTCGAGCCCCACCTCCTCCAGCGGTTGGATATAGAAGGCACGTACTCGACCTACCTCTCCCGTCAAGCGGCAGACGTGCTCTCCTACCTCTCTGAGGATGGGCTCTCACTCCCCGAAAGACTGGACTATGGGACTGTCCCCGGGCTCAGTACGGAGATCAGGCTAAGGCTGGGGAAGGTCCGCCCAGGGAGTATTGGTGCGGTTAAGAGGATGGAGGGGATGACTCCCGCCGGAGTGCTGGGGTTGGTGAGGTATTTGAGAGAGGGGAGGGGTATGAGGAAGCAGCAAGAGGAAGAGAAGGAAGGGGAGGACCTGTTACCTGATGAAGGGGGGAGTTATATAGGTGCTAGAGCGGCTGCGGGGTTCTAGAACGGCCTTCTTGTTGTGGGTTAGGTTGACGGTGGTGGGCCTTCACACTTTTTCACTTGGAAATGTGCGTCCGGTTTGGGGGATGGGGGGCGAATGCACCAAATGGATCTTCGAGGAGCCAGCAGACAGCACTAATAGAGCAGACAAGTGCTTGCTTTCTGTCACGACATAGCATCATATACTCAATCGACGGCAAAACATATACTGCTATACTGGCCCTTCCCGGCGCTCGGCACCTGTAAGGTTCTCTGAAACGATGTGCAATACAGTACTCTTATGAAGTAGTCAATTGAGGCTGTAATACCTGATGGCCAGCAAGCGACCACTCGGGCATTGGTGCTGTTTTCGGAGAGGCAGTGGAGAAAACGGATGTTATCGTGTGGATTATCCGAGTATCATACTGAATGCTACGATTGAGGTGGAGATGTGCTTAAGGAAATGGACTGCTGGCAAATACGATGATGATAATCTGCTCCAATACCGTAAACAATGACGTTCAATGCATATCGTCATCCGACAAGCAAAAGCTAGTGACGTGGCGAACGTATGAGGAGAGATAGACAACATTGATGACACGTTTGTTGCCGTGTCTGTCTGTTTCAGTTTCACGTGTCAAAATAATTTGAAAAGGAAAGGGCCGGGGTGGGTCGCCTCGCACCAGCCTCATCACCGCCCAGCATCCACACCTCACATTACTACTAAAACCCCAACCATAGAGGAGAACATACCCGCGACCTGCCAAGGATAGTCCAACACAGACAACCCATCGTGCCTATCGGGTGTGTACATACATTCCAGTCAGGTTGGACTGTTTTGATCGCGCCAAGCCGTCCCTGCCTGTAGGACGGGATATCTCAACTCACACCTCGCTGACCTCGATTCTCTTGTACAAAACGATTCTCAAGGATTCTGCTTCTTCTGTTTCGTAACTGTGAACTACTCTTTTTCTGGTTCGCGGAGATTGCTGTGTCGTAACTGGCTTGCTGCCTTTGGCTGGCGATGGACCACCTCCAGTCTCAGTCGCAGTCTCAGGCGCTCAGGCGTCCTCGAGCGACCCGACCGAGAAGACGGGATTCTCAGTCTACTTGTTCACCTTCAACTCCAAGCACGAGCACGAGCACGTTTCCTCCCACTCGTTCTTATCACAGGCGTAACACAGCATCGATCGACTTTCCCATTCCAATCAGCACCCAGCGCACACGAACGTCCACTTCCTCTTCCCTCACCCTCCACTCCCATCCAGCGACGCCCCCGCATACACCAATATTGTTCGCACCAGCATATCCTTCGCTGTCCCCCAGCGAGGCACACACTCCAACAACGGCTTCACTCTCTCCGCCCTCCACGCCCGACCTTTCCCTCTCCTCGCCTGCCTCGACCCCGCCCTCAACACCGGGCGACACGCCCCCTCCCTCGCCCTACCTTGACAGGTCCGTACAAGATCCTTTCCCCAAACGCGTACAGCGTAAGCCAACAGGAGATCATATCACTCCGCCTTGTCAACCACTGCGTAAGCCTCTCCCTCCCCCCCTTCAACCCTCACTAATCTCTTGCTTCCCACAGTCCGCCCAACAACATTCTGGAAAAACACCTACCGCACCGCCCTCGGCTCCCCCGCAGACTCCCCAGCAGCCCACACAGTCCGCCACGGATCGTTCGTTGCCCACTCCCAATCCCAATCCCCACGTTCTCCTCTCACTGGCCCGCAAAGTTCGGAAGGGAGCCAGGAAGACTTAGCGATAGCGCAGAACGGAGGTGGCTGCTGGGTCATCGAGCCCCGTGAACAAGATCGCGTGAGGGTCGTACTGCTCCCACTGGGGGTGGACGTCAACCGTTATTGAAGATGCACTTGGATAGCCAGCGGAGGAGGCAGTGGGCGGCGACGAGCACGAGCACGAGTTCGTATGATTACTGGTGGCCGTACCCCCCGCAGGGTGTTATACCTACCCCCACGCCTACGACTACGACCACGGCCACTCCAGCGATGACAGGGCATCCGCTCAGTACGAGCTTGGACTTGGACGAGCAGACGACTCTGTCGTCCGTCTCTAGCGCTACTTTGACAGACTCGACGGATATGAACACAAACACGAATACTGACACGAACACGAATACCAATATGAACACAGACACGAATACCGATACGGACGACTTCTCTACCGCTTCCTCATCCTCATCCTCCCCCACACTGAACTCTACACCTCCGACCCTCTCCCCCTCCCCACCTTCAGGAGCAGCGCTCCAAGACCCGACAAAGATCCCCATCCCCATTCCGCTGCTCTACGTCATCCCCTTCCTGCTCCTGTTCTGCCTCTTCCTGGGATTTCTCAGCGGCTGGTGTTTTGCTCGCCGACGGAAATTGGGGGAGACACTGCGTCCTCGTTATTCCCCTTTGCACTCTCCTCCCCCACGCTCGGGGCACGAATGGACCGCCACGCCAGAGAAAGCGCATACAAGAGCCGCCGACCCATTCTGGGATCCCGCTCCCACCGCGACCGCCGCCGCGGGGGGGAAGACCCTCTTAGGCCGGGGAAAGAGGTACTCGATCTCCCTCGCACCGGGGCTCGAATCGCCTCCCTCTCCCGGGCGCGCAGACCCCGAAGGCGGAATAGGGAAGGCGCTCTTTTCACCTTACTCTGTCTACTCCCAGCTTGGGGTAGACGGCTCACCCAGCACAGGCATAGGCAAGCCGAGGAGCACGAGAAGATCCGTGAGGTCCGAGAGGAGCCTCTCGACTGCTGGGAAGGCGAGTCCGAGAGCGAGCTGGTTTCGGAGGGCGGTGGCGAATGCGGTTATTCGTTCTCCGCAGGGGCAGTCTCCCCAAGCTCAGCTGGGGCACGGTCGGCAGGGGGAGGGGGAAGGGAGGAGGGTGCCCTCTGGGTTGACGGCGAGGTTGAGCTTTGGGTCTGCTCTGGCTGGCGCTGGTGCTGGTGCTGAAGGAGAGGAAGGAGAGGAAGAAGCAGAGAGCAGGGACCGGATCTCCCGTCTGCTCCTGGCCAGATCTGCAGCCCGGACACTCGACGATCCCCAACCCCAACCACCGCCCCCTCCACCAAAGCACCCCAACCCCCCCAACCGCCAAATAGCACGAGAAGTCTCCGTCCTCCCCCTCTCCCCACCCCAAGTCAGCAGTCCGACGATGTACGCAACCTGTAGCCCCAGCGTGTACAGTTTGGCTTCCCCGCCTCCTGTTGGGGGGCTGAGGGGGGATCCAGCCGTTGGACGTGTTGGACGTGTTGCCGGGGGCGCGGGGGGAAGGGGGAAGGGAGAGATAGGCAGTGTGAGAGGGGCTCGGGTCCGCCCGCTGGAGGTGAGGAAACGGAGGAAGGCGAGTGGGGTCGTTTTGGGGATCGAACAGCGGTTGGAGGGGTTTGAGGAGGGCCAGGCGGAAGACGGGTGATATGGTGCTACGGTGCTGCGACATGATGATACGGTGATATGGAGCGAGGTGGGTTTACACTGATGTTAATGGACTCGGGGGACATTAGACTTCAACGGACTTATTGGATAGAGGGGGTGTATTTTGTTTTCACGTTTAGTTACGCTTGCGGGGGGCGAACATGAACATTTAGCATACACAGTATAATATTACATGAACTGGATGTGACATGCAAGGCGTGCAGCATGCGGAGGGGTGGTGGACTAGGAAGTAGGATTGGATGGAGTCATAGTGGATTTTTCTCCCCGGACGTAAGCCAACATTACGTCTCTCAACCACCTGCCGCGCACAATCCCTAATTCCCTCTTCACTCTGAGCGTTACCTTCTGCGCAGCGGTCCACGCCTCCCCACTCAGGCGGAACATGTGCTCTTCCTCCCCTTCACCTTCCGCCTCACTTTGGTCCTGCTCCTCCACTCGCAGCTCGATCCCCTTCTTATGGAACGAGAGCCTCCGAGTAGGATAAGCACGATACATCCCTCCAAAGAGGAAGAATAGCTTTCTGAGCATCTGCCGTTCTCTCAGCTTCCCTCCAAAAGGCAGAGTGCCGGAGTTGGAGTCGTATGTCTCTTCTAGGAGACGGGTGGCATATTTACGCAGCTCGCATTCGGCGGAACCGAGCGCTTGGCCGGAGAGGAGTGTGATGCACTGAACGAGTGTTTGGATGAGGGTTTGCGTTAGGTAGCCTTTGAGGGATGAGGGGGGTGGAAGGGGAGGAGGGGCGTTGAGGAGGGGCATGCTGGGTTGGTGCTGCTGCATGAGCTGAAGGAGATTGAGAATCAGATATGTAAGCGAGAAGCTGCAGAGCGTACTGTAGTGGTGATCAGCTTCTGACGTGCAGTTGATAGCCTAGTAGTTTGATACAGCAGCCGCTGGTGCAAAGATGATTGACCAGCAATAGATCAGGCCCATTTATACGGCTCGTAAGATCAATGTGGGACATATTGTTAACCCGAGTACTTGGTCATGATGGCTACACAGGCCCGGGATACGCCGATCTGATAATCCACATGTCGCCTCCAATGTTCTTCGCAAACATGGATAGCAAAAGACTAGACTTGGTCGCTTAACAGCATCTACAGATGGATGGCGTGTGCGCAAGTAACAATTTTGCCCGTCGGTGGATGGTTGGAAACCCGAAAGATGCACCTAGCAGGTTGGCGAGGAGGGCGTTTCGAGACTCCAGACTAAGCAGATCCAAAGGAACGGTGTTGACTAGGAACATCACCAAAGAATGGGGCCTGAAATGGGCCGACAAAATGAAATTCTAAGTGTTGATATATGAGATTTATTTCTGTATTCAGCCGCAAACAGAGATTCTGCATCTGTATCCTATGCGGGGCGTATCCCGAAACGTTCGAAGACGACAGAAGCCCCAGGGTCTGGCAATGAGCATGTTCGATTTTTCTTTTCCCGCCTCCTAGATGGCTCGATAGTGGTATGCAGCTAGAGATACTGGAACGGTAATGGTGGTCCTAGTCATCGTTGGCAGAATTGATAGGGGCTGTCATCAGTCAATTTAGCACAGTCAGTGTAAAGTGGCGAGAGGAAAGGCAGGCCCGAGACTAAGTGGCGCGAAAAGGGCCCGACATGTGTTGAAGGGAAGCAAGTGCCGCGCGGAGGCTGAGCCGCCGACCTTCTCGTGCACAGGGAACTTGCCGCCCTAGTCCCCATTCCATTTCATCACTTCTTTCTCTTCATTCCTTGATTACTACCTTCTTGTTCTCTTCTTCGACCACCTCGGCCCCGGCGTGGACGGCCTAGAGATCCACTATTCTGACAAGCAGAGAGCGCCTACTAACCCTCAAAAGCATATGGCGTCCGCGTCGTCCTATCCATCATCACTTGCACCATCACACCCCGCAAACCTTCGCGTACACGACCTTGGCGACGACTCACCAGGCCCCGGAAACGGCGACGTCACTCCCTCACACGGTGGGAGCGTTCCTACTGGTCACGAATACGATATGCCCATACAACCAAGGGCGTACTTTCGCGATCCGAGCCCACTGAGACACGCGAACGACGCGCCTCCGCCCGTGACAAACGGAGCTGCTTCTTTTTCTAGGTCAACACGCGCGCGACCCCTCTCCATGCCACCACAACCAGCGCCAGAGACGAGGAGATATGAGGAGGAGACTCCGACTCGGTCGGCAAGACCGAGCGCAAGTGCCAATGGTGAAGGGCGATCAAAGAGCAATGCGAGAATCATAGGGGATTACACGATGACTAAGACGCTGGGAGCAGGAAGTATGGGAAAAGTCAAGCTCGCGACACATAATGTTACAGGAGAAAAGGTACGCTGCTTGTTCTCTTATTTCCTGTCGTCATTATAATGTATCTCTCAGCTTGCGATAAAAATTGTTCCCCGTTCACCATCCGCTCTCCCCCCAAATGCCCACGCCGGATCAAGCAGCCTTCCGCCCCAAACTGCCCAAGTTGCTGCAGTCATAAATCCCAATGACCCAAAGTCAAAGGAGGCGTCCAAGGAGATTCGCACTATTCGGGAGGCATCCCTCAGCCTCCTGCTCCACCATCCCTATATTTGCGGCATGCGTGAGCTTATCGTACATCCGCATCACTACTATATGGTATTCGAGTACGTCTCCGGTGGTCAGATGCTCGACTACATCATATCCCATGGTCGGTTACGAGAACGCGTCGCACGCAAGTTTGCGAGGCAAATTGGTTCGGCGCTCGAATACCTCCACAAGAACAGCGTCGTCCACCGGGATCTGAAGATTGAGAATATTCTGATTTCCCAATCGGGAAATATCAAGCTGATCGACTTCGGCCTGTCAAATTTGTACAATCCTCACAATCATCTCTCGACATTCTGTGGGAGTCTATATTTTGCTGCGCCGGAGCTGCTCAATGCCAAGGTGTACACCGGACCCGAAGTTGACGTATGGAGTTTTGGCGTGGTTCTTTATGTTCTGGTCTGCGGCAGAGTACCCTTCGATGATCAAAGCATGCCTGCCCTGCATGCTAAGATAAAACGAGGCGTCGTCGAGTACCCGAACTGGCTTAGTCAAGGTGAGCGCACCCCTGTCACTTTACGTGTTCCTTCCTGACATTTGCCTAGAATGCAAGAACCTCCTTGCGAGAATGCTCGTAACCAATCCGGCACTGCGGGCAACATTGACCGAAGTGCTCAATCATCCCTGGATGAACCGTTCATATCCTCATCCCCCATCATCACATCTGCTTCCGCGCGAGCCGCTCCGTGCAGACGATCTCGATAAGGAGGTCATCAAGCGGATGACTGGATTTGAGTTCGGGACTGAGGAGGAAATCGAGGACAGGCTCAGGGCAGTGCTCGAAGGCGAGGCATACAAACGCGCAGTGGAGGGCTGGGAGCGGAGGCAACATGGCCAGCTCGGGTGGAAAAGTGAGAGTTCTTTTGGCGAGACAACCGGAGCGAGCTCGTGGTCTGCGAGTAACTCTACGGTAGCGACATCATATATGCCGCCTCCGTCGAGCGCGGCGCAGGCAGCTGCTCTAGCGAGCGGTATTTCTTCTTCGCCCACACGAAAGGCAAGCAAGCGATTCTCCGGCTTTGACTTCTATCGACGAAAGCTCTTCCCTGGCACTGGCAACTCCCCACCAAACACACCACCTTCAAATCCACCCCAGCTTAGCTTCCCTCCTACACCGATCTCACCTAATGCCGGTGCGCAGCTCCCGCTTGAACGTGAGCCTCCGGATCCGACACGAGGTTTCCATCCGCTCGTCTCTATCTACTACCTTGTCAGGGAAAAGATAGAGAGGGAGAGAGTATATGGCCCCGGACATTTCGCCAGTTCTCAGCTTAGTCTGGTGGGAGATGAGGTGCCACCTCGGTCATCTATATCTGGACCTCCGGAAGTACCACCCAAGTCGCCCATGCCTGTCTCGATGCCGTCAACACCGATCACTCCTGCGCAGCCAAAATCCGCATATAACGTCCCGACTCCGAAACTCCCTGCCCCGCCGCCCTCGTACATATCGACTGCTGCGACGTCATATGGTGTGCCGGTCGCCCCTTCACCCACGACCCCTAGTTTCGGCCCTGCGGCACAGCAGCCACAGCCCAGGGCACGTGCTCAGGAGGCTGTTATGCAACTTCCAGGTGAAGCCGAGCGGGGACAGGTGGATCTGAGGAAAACAGAAGTCCCGGCATCGCCCAGCTTGAACGTGTCTATGGGTCAGAAGCAGGAGCTTGCAGGATTGGGCGTGAATGCCAGTCCCACTACCCCGATCAAGGCTCCTGCAGCAACGAGCCACAGGAGGAGTCACAGCTTGTCTCAACGTGTCGGAGCTTGGGAGCGGGAGAAACCATCAGGGCCGATGGGCTTGCCTACGGTGGGCGAGACAGATCGCGACCAGTTCTTGATGCCTCACACCGCAGGACCTGAATTTGGCACCTTCGCAGAGAAGGTCGGTGCCCGCAGTGTGGCTGAAGCAAGCACCAACCAGAGACGGCCAAGTGAGCGCAGCATCAAAGATGAGGAAATTACCAGTCCTGGATCAACACTGGTACGGAGATTCGGAAGTATCCTGGGTACTCGACGGGAGAGGGGCGAACATCGGGAGCGCGAAGACAGGCTACGGGAAAGCCGGAGTGTTCCCTCACCTGGGCTCGCCGCTGTTGCCAATGCGGAGGAAGCAGAGGATAAAGAGAATATCGGCCATCGGAGAGCTCAGACGCTCCTTGATCGGACAACAGGGGCAGGAAAACATAATCGCCGCAGCTCTTTGGGTGGCATGTTCGGCGGGCAAGTTCGCCCGCGCACAGCCGCCGTGGGCAAGTTTGATGACGTGTGGGAGGTGAACGAGGAAGGCACGGAGGGTCGTGCCAGCGATGAGCGCAGCCACGAGGGTACAATTCCTGGAGGCGAGAGCGTGCAGGTCAAGCCGGCAAGCCTGAAAGGAGTGTTTAGGTGGGTTGCAGCCTTCATCATGCGTGCCTATACGTAATCTCACACTATCACAGTGTCTCGACCACAAGCTCCAAGAGCCCAGCTGCCATCAAGGCTGACATTCGGAGGGTTCTCGACCGCATGCATATGCAATATCGGGAAATACCCAGCGGTTTCGAATGCGTTCACCAACCTTCGATCGATCTAAAGACTGTTGCTAAGGAGGAGGAAAGCACACTTGGTGTCAATGGAGCTCGTGTGAAACGGAAATCCTCTCGGCTGTCCCTTGGTCGGCTATCCATAAAGAAGACGAACGACACAACAACACAACCCGCTCGTGCGCAGGAGAGACCACCGATTCGATCTAGTGCGAGTGGAGGGAGCTCCTCATTTTTCACTTTGCCAGGGATAGGTGTAACACCTGTTTGCCCTGCCCCTGCAACAGCCGGCGCGGTGTTGGGACCAGAAAGAACTGCTTCACCTGTCAATGATGCGCCAACCCCGATTGGGACTGCGTCCCCAGCCCTGTCGCCCAGTCGGGGCAAATTTCTGCCGCCAATTCCGCGTGATTTTGGCGGCATGTCACCTAGTCGGAGAGTCGGTCCTGATATCTCTGGAGAAGCCGTCAATAATGCGTTCGAGAATTCGGACAGGAGCGATCTGGTTGTGCGGTTCGAAGTGAATGTGGTTAAAGTGAGTGCTTAGGCGAAGCTGCACCTTGTGTCGGAATTTTGTTTCTGATCGCTGTTCACCATAGGTGCCCCTGCTCCCTCTGCACGGCATCCAATTCAGGCGGATTGGAGGCAATGCATGGCAATACCAAATGCTGGCCCGACGAGTCCTGACAGAACTGAAGCTGTAATCGGTTGATTGTCAGCTTCTGCGGAGGATCATCTGGATGATACCCCACTTATTTTAACCCACAAAGCCAACACACGGCTTGATAAAGCATACGCTCCTTTGTCTTGCGTTTCTTTTTTCGTCCCGCGTCTTCCGCAGCAACTGTAGCGTTTCCAATCGAGCAACAACGAGCATCGAGGATACCTATTCACACGCACCGATCACACTTTGTTCCTTCATTATGTTTCCCGCTTTGGTCTTGCTTGGAGTGGAGTTTCCTTTATTATCAGTACGCCGAGGGCTTACCTTATGAACTTACGTTATCGACCTGGTCTGGTGCCGTCTGACAGGAATACGCGAAAATTCCGATCTCTGTGCGAGCGAGGTGTGGTATAGAAGCGTTAGAAGGATCCTCACCAACATAACGAAGCGAGAAGCTGGGGTCAGACGGGTGCTCATCGGCGGCAGCGCCGTATCCAGGGCTCGTGGGGTGTGAGAAAATCTGAACTTGCTGCCCCTGAGCATATGGACGTATACTCATCCTGAACTTCACGCGCAACACGAATTCTTGGGTAAAGATTGGTGTACTTCACGCCTGGCGAAATCTTGGACAATTGCAAATAGGCATTGGGTATCCTCATATCGGTAACGTCAGGGATGGAGCCTCTAGCACTAGCTCAGGTCATCCAGATAGTACAGCATAATGAGACCGACTCAGCGGCGCCCTGGCCTTGGCCGAGGGGAGACCACTCTCTGGAGCCACTTGGAGATTCGCGCCCTGACAAGATGCGCCAGGTGAGGGAGGAGGGGCCGGGAAGAACTCCGGGGGTTTCCTTGCCTGGCAGGGAAGTTACCGGATAGGGCAAGTGTAAGTGCGAGGTGGCCGCGGAATGCTCACGTGCTCCGAGTTTGTGGACGGTACATCGAATAAGTCGCCTGGAATGGACTGGGGCGGCCTGGGTCTAGGATACACGCTCGTGCTGATACGGCTGAGGTATGGGCTGAAGATGAGGGTGGGAACAGGGAGAAGCTTCGGGGACACTGGATGTTCCTTGTGGGACGATGGCGCGTTCGAAGGTGGTGATACGGCTTGGGCTAGGAGAGATAAAGCAAGGGATAAGGCAGGTGAAGATGAGAAATATAGTGAGATGGCGAGGTAGATGAGGAAGAACCCTGGGATGTCCAAACGAACCTCGGAGAATCGACAGCGCATCAACTGTTGGGATCGCTGGTGTACGGAGGACTCGTCGGGCCCTAATATCTCAGGGGGCGTGACCAGGCCAATTCGGAGACCGGAGATAATAGACAGAAACGGTTTGAGGCTTGTAAGGGCGAGCACATGGATTATCAATAGAGAGGTCAGGTGACGCGTTCAGATTGTCCTAATACCAAGCCAGGGACATCGATCGGCGTTTTTGCGGGGATAGCGATTGCGCGGAGTGAGCGTGGGAGGTGGTGTCATTGTGGAAATGCCATATCATAGTCTGCAGTAGCGTCACACTGTGTCGTCTTGATCACGAAGAGGAAATTGTGCACGTTCAAAGTGGATAATGATGCGGTTTTGTTGATGCTTCTAGATCGAAGCCGAGTTTGGAGAAGATCCCTTTGGGACAGGCAGTGAGATGACGTACACCTCCCTTTGATATGCCCAAGTCCTGCCGAGATGGCGGAGAGAAGCACGGTGAGTGCTTGTGACAATGAGGAGAATAATATCAATTGTGTTTAGTGTGAGGAGTGGGAGGGATGTCAGTGGCCTCTTCAAATTGGGGGCCGTGCGCAGTGTTATATTAAAGAGGTCTGAATAGAAACGGAAGGAGTGAAATAAGCAGTCCACATGTCAAGCGTCACACGGAAGCATCGGGGATTACTTTGTTTGCTTTTTCATCCGGTGCTGTGAGGGGCGAGCGGAATCGGATTCACTGTCATCCCTCATGTGTGCATACATCTACCCCTCGACCACCAACCCCACGACGACGACGACGACAGCGAGCAGACAGTCTGTTCCGCTCTTTCCGCTTATTCCGGGTGGTCAAGATCAGCATCAGTATTATCATAAGGTGTGCCCCTGGCAATCGCTCCGCTCGTCCACCACGAACCCTGCCTTCGCGTCTTCTGTCACGCTCTCACCGAGTCCGCAGAGCCCACACGTACCCAGAGCATTTCAATTTACCCGGCCCACGGCAGGGTACTTTAGAAGCGTTCTCTGCCTTCTTCTCTCTTGTCATGCTGGTCCACCTTGAGCACATCTTCCACCTATCCCCCTGCGCTTTCCTCTAGGTCATACCTCCCTCCATTTCGACGACATCGGCGACGGCGGCCGCTACCACGCTGGAATACCAAAGCAGGACGACGAACAACATCTATCCCAGGGCCTCGTCCTCTCCGACCTCCGACACTCGAGGCACTGTTCGCACGTCCAATCGCCAGCGCCTTGCGCTAGGCGCATATACGATCAGGCCACTCTCTTCTGCCACCTCTCATCTCCTATCACCCATCATCTGCCCTCCAACCGCGCTGTACGCTGTCCGTCGAACGAACGAAGAGATCGACGGACAGACAACGCACACTGCACCCGTCCACACGCAGCCATTCAGACATTTTGAGTACCTGGCATTGCGTCCGCCCGCCCCAAAGTCAGCAGCTCTACTCTCCCCGCCCTCACCCCCCTCTCATTACTCTACAGCCACGTACACGGTTGCAACGCACCATATCCCCGTGTTCATCTGTACCAGGCTCATAAGCATCCATACACACAGTGCATTATATTCCCCGGCGCCAGCCCAACGCGGGTCTGCGGTCTATTCCTGCGTTCACGTGTCGCATGAGTGGTGAACCTCATCCCGGCACCCGAGGTCAAACGGTCCTGCTGCCTTGCTGGATCACACTCCCTCTCCTCTCTCTCCTCTCCCCACCGCATCTACCCCTCGCTCACTCCAGCCCCCGTTCCGTTCCCGCTCCTCTTGCCCCTGCTCTCCACATCACCATCACCCCTCCGCCTACTCTACTCCACAATGTCATCGTCAACGAACCACCACATCACCCTCCTTGTACCGAATGATCCGTCTCCCGAGGCACAGATGCGCCTGCGCTCATCGCACCTCAAGCATGCCGTCGACCTGTTCGGCATGCTGAACAGTGTAATGGATGCGACTGCGCCTAATCGCCGTAACATCACACACAGCACCGACCCAGATGTCAAGGTCTCCGACGCTGCACACGAGATCCACAAGCTAGATCAAGGCATCACCCGTGCATTTCGTCAATTACAGGTATCCATGAACGAGGCCATGAAGCCAATCGAACGTCTTCCAGATGACATCCTCATGCACATCTTCCAGCTGCCGTTCGAGGAGGAATGGCCCAACCAGATTCGTTGGTCAATCACCATGTCGCACATCTGCACTAGATGGCGAAGGATTGCTACTCGCACCGCTGCATTGTGGGCTACGGTATGTTTCGCACCAAAAGCGTCGTTACCCGCGCATGTGCCCATCATGGAGCGATCAAGATACGATGATGGGAGACACCGGCGTAGACCATGCCAGTGGTCGAATGGGCAACTGCTCACGTTTCTCTTGCGCTCACGAGGAGCGGGACTAGTGAGTGAACTCAAGATCGGTCCCGAATCCAGCTCGAGTGTGGTACCCCGCTTTGTGGATCTGTGTGCTAGCCGGACAGACGACCTCACGTTCACTTTCCAGCAAACATGCGCTCATCCGCGGACTATGGAGACCATTATGCCGTGCATAGCCGTGCTGAGCAGTCGCCTACGTCGGTTGAAAATATCCTTTCCCAGCTTTACGGAGTACGACAGCGGGCACATGGCTCCTCTTTTTCAGACGTCGATGCCGTTGCTCGAAGAAGTCGTTTTGCATAATGTTCCCCTCAGCCGATTGCACGGCGATTACCGCATGCTCGCGATGTGCAAGAAGCTCAACATCATCGCGAGCCCCCAAGCGTACTTTTCCCCCGATGTCCTCATTCCTCTCCTCCAGTCCGCGCAGGAGCTCCGAGAGCTCCGAATCGACATCTCTACTTCCTGGCACATTCCCCCTTCTCCAACCATAGCGCAGGCAGCCCCGCACTATACCACCCAACGGGTCACCATGCCGAAACTAGTCAAGTACGTCGTGGCCACAGGTGCGTGGATGGAGCGCGCCTTCGAGTTTTTTGCCGCACCACGACTACGGTGGCTCGAGATGGACACAGAACGATGTGAGATCCCGTCCTACACGTTCGATGCGCCAGTCTACGAATTCCTCGAGGTCTCAAAGCCACCAGTAGAAACGTTTGTCGTTCGGCATATCTCCGCCTTCGTACTTCACTTGTTGCGCCAACTACCCACAGTTCGCCAGATTGCTTTCCTCAATGCAGAGGCAGACTACGGTGCCGCATACAAGCAGGTGCTTGATGGGATGACCCAGTCGATCTTCAACCTCGAAGCCAAAGCACCTATTTGCCCTCAGCTAGAGTCGTGGTGCACCGACCTCCCGCTAGATGAATCACACCTGCTTAAGCTGCTCGACTTTGCAACAGCAAGGAACGAGCACGGTTGGCGGATCGAGCGAATAATGTTCAAGCCCCTATTCCACTGGGATATGAAATTCTATCCGCCGCCATCATCAACTTACTCATCCCCCAGTCCGCCTTCAGATGCATCGGGCTCACCAGGATCTGATGGGTCATTGCAAGATACGGCGTACGAAAGTGGCTATCGGCGAATGCCCACACCTGAACTATGGCTTGATTATCTTGGAGCCGAGCCTGTCCGCGGGGATAGGATCCTCGCCATGGAGGTTGATCAATTCATTATGGGTGATCACATTTACGACCTGGAAACAGAACATTGGCTCAAGGATCATGTCGTTCGCCCTCAGGAGCGTTTCTTTCATGAACACATGACCCGGCGGGATGGGTTTATAGCCAGTTGAACCTGGCCCTTCCGTGCTCCTATGGGGGCACGCGGCACTGCGCCAACTCTGTCTCTGGATATTGCCACAACGCCCATTTCGAGTCCCGGCTCATGCACAAAGGCGCACCCACGAGTGCGGACCACCGCGGCCCGGGATGGACCACTTGGGCGGGGTGGAGTGACGTACGGCTGACAACATGTAGAGGCAGCCGCGAAGTACGTAATGAGTTTGTGCGCGGCCGTGGAAAATGGTTAGGGGTTGGTGCAGAGCCATGCTGGCACAGATACGAGTTGCGAGTGGTCAAAAAAAGGTCGGATGATTAACGGATCATTTACGGGTCGCTCTATTCGCAGAGCAAGCTCGCCGACCATGGAGAAGGCCTTCGACGCTCGCAGGAGGCGCGGGTTCTCAGTGAGGCTCGTTCCTGTTGCAATTCGCTTCTTGGTTCTCTTTGCTGTATACTAGTGGGACGACAGCGTTCGATTCTTGTGTAGCGGTGACTGGCTGTTTCGCCGTTGTTCTGTTCTTGTTGCTATGTGCTAGAATGTTGGCTGGAGCATCTGTCGCCGAACGCAGGGATGGGGCCGATCTACTGTATGTAGTAACGGGAGTTCGAGGTCCTACTGTATCTTCGTGTTGTTCTAATGGATGGATATTGCGTTCCCCACGACACGGACCAACTGCTGGAGGTCGGAAGGTCGGCGGCCCGGAGAAGGGTGGATGGGAAAGGGGGACCGGGAAAAACGCTTCGGCAGAACGCATTAGGCCAGTCTCTCACCGCGCGCCCACGGCCAGCCGCATTCCATGCGCTTGGAGGGAAAAGCAAACGTCGGCAATGAGAAACTTCTCGGAGATGCGGGAGTGCTCACCTTCTTGAACTCTATAGGGTCCGATGGGCCATTTCTAGAGCACGTGCAAAACACCTCAAAAATGGAAAGTATGAGAGCATTACCATAGATACGTCCCGGACGTTGGACGTCGGCGGCTGAGAGGACGACATGATTCAAGAATCTGCGGACATGAAGCTGCTTCGCTCATTACACACGCCAGATAATTCGGCCCGACTATACATTTAACTTCTAAACTTCATGTGGACTTGATGATGAGAAGCGTATCAAGGCACGTCAGGAGCCCAAGAAGCGGAGCCCCGCTTCGGCTTCCATGAACTCGACATATCCGACGATAGGGGAATTTGAAGACTTGAGAAGGGATTTCCGGGAAAGTACAACAGCTTCATGTGGAGGATGGGCCGCGAGGTATCGAAGCACGGAAATTCCCGAAAAATGTTTCTTCAATCTGCAATCCTAACTCGGATTCGGACGCCAGCTGAGGCGCAATGCCAAGGCATATGACGTTGTAAGTCATGATGGGCGGATCTGCAATGTTTCTATTCCAGGCGTTCGGATGGGGATACCGCTAGTGCAAAATGGATTCTTCACCCAGAGGTGTTCCTGGGAGCTGCTGAATACACCTCATTCATTGGTTAAACATGCCGGCATATGGGTATCCTCTGTTATTGTACAATATGTTTCAAAATCCAAGAGGGCTATTCCGCAGCAAGATAGAGCCAATCAGGGACGGACCATTTGATAGGAAATTAAGACTGCTCACAGAACAGGAGTGAGCTTGAACAGCTTCGATTCTCCTTCACCAAGAAGGACGTGCAATCCATCCATCCTCATCGGCAGGTCTTTGTGCCTCCAAACGTCCCTGACCTTGTGGATCCCCGGGATGCCTAGGCTCGCAAAAGGTACCTCCACCTCCACCATTCCTTCAACACTCGGTTGATCTTCGTACCCACTACGGCCCAGTGGTGGGCCAAGGTTGGCAACCACTACCACAGCTTCCCCACTCACATCAGGTCCAGCGATCCACGCCTGGAGTTGCTGCGCAATGTTTCCACCTGTTCCAGGATTACGCGGTTGCCTTGGGTATTGTGAGGTGAAATCTGCTATATCCAGTGCTTCGGTGTCAGTCAATAACTTCTTGCCGAAATCGTCCAACTGCAGAAGATCAGAGCCAATAAGCAGGTTTGCACCAGCCCCCAGCCAAAATGTCATCATTGTCTGACGCTGGGCATCCGTGATGCCGGAGACGTTGGCTGCATTTCCCACGTAAAGATTGTCCAGATCCGGGTATATCGTGAGGGGTTCGACACTATGGGTATGAAGGTTGATGTACTGCCGGCAATTGTCAATTGCGCGCTGTATGGTTGCCCATGAAACGAAGGTATCTGCGCGCTGATTGTTAATGTCTTGATCTATTCGCATGCTGTTCCTGTATCAGGTTGATCCTTATACCCCACAGTGCACTTACCTATCTGCATTGCGTCTCGAAACGTCATAGTAGGTAACATTTGGTTCGAGCTTCCAGGAGACGTCTAATCGCATTGGCCGGGAAGCCTTCGCGATAGCCTTGTGGAAGGCGATAACACTTCCGCTCGTATCGGGCGACAAATGGACATCATGTTCTGGGCTTCCTGGTGTCACAAAATCAAGCTTGATAAAATCAACACCCCTGAAAGCCTCCATCACTGTCTGCCTGTTAGTGATTATTATAATGCTCACCATTCTGCGAACTGGTTCACAACAGAGTCATGCCACTGTTGTACCCCGTCTCTGGTATAGTTGAAATCGATTCTTGAGAGACCATTGTCGTGCCCGGTAAAAGTGTTGTTCAGTCGGATGTGCGTTCCGTAGATCGTCTTGTTCGCGTCCTTGGAAAACGCCCCTGGGACGACGTATACTCCAAGTTTTAAGCCCTTTGCGTGCAGGTGATCGGCCAACGCAGGCAGATCTAGTTGCTTCTCCACATACATGATCCGTCCATGCTCGTCACCGTGATCGCCAATTGACCATCCAGAGTCCAATGAACAGTATTCGTAACCTGCACCGCCAAGGGCATCGGGATCTGCTAGCAGATCGCACTGCGCGATGGTATGGTTCTGAGTCATCGCGAAATGGGTTGCCGATCGGATTCCAACTTGCATACCGAAGCTGTTCCAGCCGCGGGGTGGGCTATGGTAGCCATTTGGTGTTGTTGAATACCGCAATTGCAGTGTTAGAAGTGATGCTGCATTACCATAATATTACAATTCAAACATAATCATAGGACTGTGGCCTCGCATATTTCGAGGAAAGCGTCCAAAAATCCCAACCTTTTCAAGGCAATCATCTTTGCTACATAGCGATCTCTGCTCTAATGACCCCTCCTCTCTCCACACCACTCAGCCAGTCCGCTCAAAGCCTCCTTGCAATCACTTTCCCACTCCTCTTCCGCTGTCATGCGATCAAGGTCAACCACGCAGCACTGAGATTCGGGCTGCAGCCACTGCAGTGCCTGACATTCGGCCTGGCTGGGCATGGAGAAATTGTCAGAGGTTGTTGGCGCAAAGAACCATGAGACATTCTGTGTTTCCTCATCCTCCCACTCAAGCATGTGCAGTAGCCCAAGGCCCTCGACTGCAACCCACCAATCATAGGGAGGACACCCTCCCAACAGCCATGCTCTGGCTTGCATGTGCATGCCCCAGCGCAATAGTACCGTCCAGGCATGCTCCACATCGCCTGGTGACCGGGTCGCCCCGTTTGCTCCGGGCCGGGGCCGGAAACCCCTGGCGCCCCGGGGTCTCCCCCTAGCTGGGTGCATCGAAGCCAGTCCTGCGAGTCGTTCGAACCTGCAATTCTCCTACACAGGCATTAATTCCGAGTGCAGCCTCCTCAAGCGCGTCACACTCACCAGGATATTGCGCAGCTCGACAAAGCGGGCGCAGCCCGCCATGTCCTGGTCATCCCATCCCTGACTTCGTACAAACGTTCGCTGGTTAGAGGCCCGAGTCGCGTTTTTCAGCACCGAAGGTGGGGCAACAAACAACAACCGACCGCTCCCCGGACATCCCACGAGCAAAGCCACATTCACGTCATCGAACCCCACAATGTTGGCGTGGGTCAACCCTTCTTCATCTTGCCATATTTCGGTGCGAGGGATGGTGCTCGGATTCACATCTTCCAGCAGGTGTTGGTTCCATTCATAGGGCAGACGGGCTCGGACCAAAGCATGCCTTAGTTTCAACCCCTGTGTGCTGATGGCCTCGTAATGTTGAATGAAGAATGCATCTATACCGGATTGGCCGACGCATAACCCGGATATGCGACCTACTGGAGGCAGCTCAACAATGCATTGTACTTTGCATGTGGCTACGGGCGACTGGCCCCGATGAATGCAAACCCGGAAATTTTGGATCCAGTGTCGTGATCGAGCAAGGATTCCAACACATACATGGGTTTGTCCCTGACGGCCATCGACGAAGGTAGTAGACCGGTGGTTATCCCACAACCTACTGCTCCATATCATGTGGTTCATCTTGAACAACTCCATATAACCCAGATTGGGTCCCGGGGGGCCCGGGATTGGCACTTCAAGGTGGCCGAGGTCATGGAGGTCATAGATTGCGAAACATCTGGTCAGCATCACCAGCAGCATGTCTTGGACGAAGAACGCGTTCTGTGCAAATTCCTATCTCGATGCTGTCAGCAATAGGCATCTGGTCGCATAAGCTTTACACGGACCATGGGCGGCACAGTCAGAGACACGATTCGTTTAGAACCTGTATTGACCAAATGCAGACCGTATGCGCCTTCATGATGCGTACAGCAGATCCAGTTCTTTGTCCCTCCACGAGACCGCTGGACTTCGAGTACCTCGCCTTGTCTCGTATGATGGCGTCTGTCATGCTTCTGACGACGGTGCAGCGAAAAAGCCTGGTGTTACTTTGGCAGACACTGTCGTTTTTGTTTGCGTTTCTGACATGCGTGCAAGTGGCTGTCGAGTGGAAGTCCAACGTAAGGTAGAGCAGCGCCGGGTTTACAGGATCACTATCAAGCATACCCCCGCGGACGCTCCCCATTCTCCGTAATGCCTTCGCCAATGCACGAGTGCCGAGGATCGGCACTTCCATTAGCTGTCCCCCGTGATAGTCATAACCACAGAGTTCCAGACGTGCCGTCAAGAGAAGGAGAGTGCCGTTGACTATCCCAGCCCATTGCCAACGCCCGCCCGCCAAAGGCACCTCAGTGGCCTCCATAACATAGGAGGACTTTGGTGCCAGTGATGCCAAAGTCCGGTGTTCCCCCCCGCGCAAAATTGTGTGAAGGTAGGAAGCGGCATCCGCTGCTGGGAGGTCCTTCCACATGCAAGGCGATGCCGGGACCGCTTGACCTGGCTGGCTAGCCAGACGCCTCGCCCGCAGGCGAAGTTCGGTATCGACCACGCACAACAATGTTCTGCAAACCTGAGTCGGTGTCAGTGCCTGGGACGATGTGTTAATGTGACTGGGTAATACCCCGCGCAAAGCCAGCAGTTCCGGTAGATCCACCATTTCAACGATAGCCTGCTGGAGCTCAATTGGACTGGTAGCAAACATGGATGACCTCATGCTGGTCAAGAAGAGTTACAAGTCAAGCTTGGATAGTAAGAACAGATATCAATCAGTTGTGATTATATGATACAAGGGGTGAACCCTTCGGGCCCTGTTGGGGAAATGCAGGATAGTATTAGTCCCTGACCATATGCCAGAGCAGCCGGGCACTCTGTATGTTTGCTACACTACCATTTGCATCATGTGAGAAGAAGGTTGCTGAGTCAGCATGTGTGCATACACGTGTTAGTGCTGTGTATAGCTGGCCATGTGCAAACACATCTGTGCAACAGACCTATCAAGTGTCAGCCCTTGGCAGCTGTTGAATGTGGTCACATATGCCAGACGGAGTGGAAGCTGGTTGCAGATGACTGTCCAGCTTGCACAGTGGGGCTTGAAGGTGAAGCAGATGTGGGGGATACAGTGTAGGTCATTCCCCAGTTGGCCATCCATGTTGAGGATGCGCACCTGCACAAAATGCTGATTAAGAGCCTCCACAACCACACAGGCATTCTTCACTAGCTTTTTCTGCATAGACAGGTTGTGCATGAGTGCACACACTGCCCCTGTATTGAGATGAAGGGCATGAGGCGGGACACCATGGTGGTGCAATGTGTTGAGATAATCTGGCATTTGCCAAGGATCATCAAGGTCCAAATCTTCACCTTCCTTCACTGCATCTGCACTGTGGTAGACAACTGGGAATACTGTAAGCACATTGTGCATGCACATTGGGAATGACATGATTACCTTCATCTGTCTGGAGGAGTGCAAGTGCTTGCACATTAAACTCATCCACCAAGTGGTTGCAGGGACTGAGAAAAGCACACTGCATAGCAGCAGCTGGGTCATGCAGAACATCTGCTGGGTAGAGAAAGTCAAGGACTATACCCAGTTCTGTGGTTGCACCCAGCATCAGCAACCAGATTCATGTCCTGGAGGTGTCTTCTCCCACTGCATCAACAAAGGCAGAGAAGAGTGGGTCATTGCAGTTTCGCACTGGCTCATGCAGTGAGTGAACATTGAAGGCTGGCCAAAAGTAGCTGGAAAGGATGGATGCTTCATATGCTGCCATCTCACCACCACTTTCAACAACAGGTGCCACTTGCTGGAAGTCCCCCAAGCCAAGGAAGGGTATGCCACCAAAGGGTGCATCCACTGCTGTGATTTGACGGCAAGCAGTATCAATAGCCTCCACTGTTGTGCAGTTTGCACCAGGCAGCTCATCCAGGATAAGGAGGCTGGCTGCACAGATGAGGTCTGCCCATAATGAGTTGGGCTGCACCAGTGAATGCACACCAGCATTATCCTGGGCAGGGACAGATATGAGCATTTCTTGCCACCATTTTGTGGCCCATGCACCTCTTGGACAGGGATCTGGAAGAGACTGTGTGCAGTCTGACCACGGTCATAATTTGAGGCTGCTATGCCTGTTGATGCTGTGATGAGGACTATTTTACCCTCTCCATGCAGTCCAGGCTTTCCTTTGACAAACTGGGGCAGTAATGGGCATTCTGCATTTGTATGCTCTGCCAACAACTGCTGCAAGTGATCGTAGATATGCCATTAGTCTGGCATGAGCACAGCATAGGCAGCCGCTGCTTGTGGTTGCAAGGTGGCATGCTGTCCTGCAAAGGCAGCAAGTTCACAGGCTACCTCAGCTGAGTGATGCTGTGGCTGTGGCAGCCCAAAGAACTTGAGGTTCTTCCAAGTGCTCAGCAATGGAGAGGAGTGCTTGCTGTGTTGCCTGGTGCATATCCCTCATCCTCAGATTGAAGTCGGCTGCAAGTGTTCAGTGAAGGCATCCCAGAGAGGGACTGCTGGGTACCCTTCCAGAACCAGCTGGGCAAAGAGAAAATGCAGCTGTGCTGGGGTGCAGAAAGACTCCACTGCTTCCTGCAGTGCATAGTATCCTTCATTCTCATGGTCAAACAGACCTAGGGCTTGTGCTGCTGCTGCATAGGATGGATGCCAGACACCATGAACATAGTAGAGCTCAGCATGGCTTCTTGCTGGGAGATGCTGCAGCAGGCATTGCAGGTAGAAGACATCTCCTGTGGATGGAGAAAGGCTCTGCAGCCATGCATGGTGTTCAGTGGTCCGTTGCCATACAACTTTGCATGGCATGAATGTGCATTCCTCCTCCAGAAAATCTGGTGAGCCATTGGGGAGCACTTCACCATTCCATGGATGCAGAATGTACTGGGAAAAGTACTCCTCATACCAGAGGGTGGCAAAGGCTGCATTGTTGGGGCGGGCAAAGTAGCAGAGGAGTGTTGACACAGATGATTGACTGTTGTTGCACCAGAAGAATTGTCCAAAGTTCTCATTCTCCAGGTGAACTGCAAGCCATGTGACAGCAGGCATGCGCATGATGATGTCAAACCCACATATTTGCCAGGCTGCTTCAGTTGCAGAGAGGTATTGGCCCTTGATGTAGTCAGTGATCTCATTGATGGCTGGTTGATTCTCTTGGAGTATAGAGAACAGAGTATGATTGGCACCTTTGAATAGGTACTTATAGAGGTAGATGAATACATGTGAGCTGGCAACAATGTCTGCACAAACATGGCAGTCAAGCTCATCCACAAAGAGCAGGGTGTGAGAAGATATCCATCAGTCAGCCTCTGTTGGGTGTTTGTAGTGGATGAAGCCATCATCATCCATCCATGTCTCACTTGTGATTGGGTGTGGGAAGCCATAGAGACATTTGCCATCATGGTTGCAGCAGCTGTAGTGGCCTGGATCCAGGTGGTTCCATGGGTGGGTCATCCACCATTGCACCTTAGCAGACAGGGGTGGGTCTTCAGGCAGGTGTGCACTGATCACTCGGTCCACTTGATCCAGTGGGAGCTCTGGATGGACCTAGGAGGACATATTTATGAGTGATTTGCTCACTTGCTGCAAAGAGAGACAGAATGTACCTTGAGCACAATGTGTGCATGGGGCAATCCTCATTTTTGGAACTCCACCACATGGACCATATAGACAATCTTGCCCAGTCTTGTTCAGAGCAGGTGGTGGAAGTGCTGGAGTCACAGCTTAAAGGCACGTGCCACTATCATGGGAATGTCTGAAGCATTCTGTTCAGGTTTGAGTTTCTCTGTGATCTCAGGCCAGGTTGGGTTGCATGTCATGGTGGTGAAGAGGCTTGCTTTCCCATCTGTTTGTGCAAGGGCCAATGAGTCTGCTGTCTGCTCACTGGCCCATTTGTGTGAGCCTGTGAAGCTGGCTGGCAGCTCAATATCAATGGGCTCCTCTTTGATAGGTGGTGTATGAGGTGCTTGGCAAGTAGCAGCAATATGCTCTCATGCTCAACAAATGTAGTCCAGCATCTGCTCCTGTGTGCAGGAGAACATATCACAAAGATACTCATTGGTGAGGCAGCCAAATGTAAGGAAGCAGTCCTCTGTCACAAGCCAGCTGTGGTACCAATCCAGCTGGGTCATATGGTGGGGGTAGCACTGTCAGGACTGAAGGAATGCCAGGTCATCTGCAAGGAGGCCCCAACCAGCACTGCCATGAGGAAACAGAATGGGGTACTGTAATGGCTTATAGTGCCGGCTAAGGATACTGATGAATGATGGCTGAGCATCACCTAGGGGCCTCCTCTGTGAGCATTGCATGCGTCAGAATGTGCAAAGAGGTGCTCACTAAGGCAGCATATCAGAATGCTCTATGGATGGATATGGGTTGTATTGTTTGCATGCATGATGGCCACAAAGTCTCCAGCTGCTGTGTGTTCTGGAAGCTCAAGCACTGGGGAGCCATGGTTCTCTGCAAGCTGGAATTGCTGAAGCTCACACACATAAGGGTTGCAATGCTCAAGGGCAGCAGCAACACTATCCACCCAGGCTCCTGGAACACCTCATGCCTGACTGGCAGCATGCTGGAGCTGCTCATCATAGAGGAACCAGTGCACAGAATGGGTTGGATCCTCCACACCAAGCATCCGGTGATATGTGCAGCCTGTAAGAACGACATTGCTTGGTGCCTGCAGGTTCTGTACAAAGGCAGCAGAGGTCCCAATGGCTGTAAACACAAACAGTGAGTTGAGCTTGTGAGAAAGGCTGGACAGTTGTGGGTTCTCCAAGAGCAGGGTGTACTCTGGTGGGAGGGGCAGAAGGGAAAGGCAATGCTGGCCCCAGTTACAGCAGAAAGTGTCAACTTCACCCCTGCATGAGGTGGTCAGAGTGGTGCTCCACTTTGCAGGCACCTGACAAACATGCACCTAAGTAGGGAAGCACCACAGAGGTTGCAGTGCCAGTTCCAGGAGGGGATGGCCTTCTGCCATGCTGACTCAGTTGAGCTTGCTGGGAATGTCAACCACCATGGTTGTTGCTGTCACTGGGCCTGCAGCATATGCCAATGTGCTTGATGGCAGGCCAACTGCTGTGCATGTACTTTGGCATTGTTAGGGCAACACAGGCTGACTAAGTCTGCTCACCTAAGAGTGCCAAGAGTCTA
>NW_024467217.1:383926-389954 GCF_000292625.1 Dacryopinax primogenitus | reverse complement strand
TAGCAGGTTCCACCACAGAGATATAAATATAAGGCCTACTCTGCCTGGGGACTGTCTCTTCAGACTTGGTCTCTTAGGATCATCCACAGGTACCTATACTGTAGATAGGTCTTAGTCATCAGGTCTACTCCACTTCCTTGTTGCCTGCTTAGACTCTTGGCACTCTTAGGTGAGCAGACTTAGTCAGCCTGTGTTGCCCTAATACCTATCTGGCACCATATTTCCCAGATGTAGCTAAATACACTGGGCCATTGTCCTCATTGACACACCAAAATAGGAGTTATGATGTAACTCCTATGCATGAAACTTGTTTCAAGAAGATTCTTTGCCTGGCTACAGACTACCCGGTGCTGAAGCCTATTGATCCCAAAAATGGGATCCCCATCTTTGTCATAGTAGATGCATCCACCAGCAGGGTAGGATGTTACTATGGCCAGGGGCCATCATGGGACAAAGTCCAACCTGCTGGATTCCATTCCAGATGCTTCACAAGTGCCCAATCAAGGTACCCTACCTACCAGCATGAATTGCTGGTGGTATTGGAAGCTCTCAACAAGTGGGAGAGCCAGTTAATGGGCATTCCCATTACTATTTGCATGGACCACACGCCGTTGCAATACCTTCAATCAAAGGCTACTCTGGCTGGAGCCAGAGTGATATGTGCTCAGAAATACCTGCAGCGCTTTAATATAATAAAGATTCTCCATATTCCTGGAGATCATAACAAGTTAGCAGACTGGATGTCATGCTCAGACAGTCCTACTGAGACTGTCTCCACTGATATGCAGATAGACAAGGAGATGGAAGATGCCTCCTTGGAAAATCTTGCTGAGCTGCAATGGATAGTTGCAGTGCATCAGATGATGACAAGATTCAAGGGTACCAAGGTACCCCCAAGGGAATGAATCGTTCTCAACTCCCCCTTGCTGGTGCACAAGAAACCATGTGTCCCTTGGGGATGGGTCAAACAAAGAGTTCAGCAAAGTGCTGAACTCAACAGCAGTCACTCTGACTGTCCTGATGCTGCGGCGATCACCCCTTCTGCTACAGAGGCAGGAGTCAAACATGTTCAGGCTGGGATGCAGCCTGAGAATCTGACCTGTGCTCCTGCAGGGGAAGTGGCAATGCTACCAAGTGTTGGCTCATCTACATGTGTAGCAGAAACCTTGAGTTTCCAGCTGCGTGGATATTCTGCTCTGATATGAGCAATAAAACATGCCTATATGGCAGATGCCTTCTACTGGAAGGCAGTGGCACAAGCACCAAAGAACAAACAGTGGTTTGTCAAAGACAACCTGCTATATATGTGTCACCTGGAAGGTGACATAGCTCTGGATGTGCCCAATGGGCAGTACAATGGGGAATCTATACAATTGCTCCTCATAGCCAACATTCATATGAGCGTTGGCCATTACAGAGATAGGAAGATGCTAGCCTTCCTTCAACACCAGTTTTGGTGGTCATCTGCTGCTAAAGACATGAAAAAGATTTGCAGGACTTGCCTGCATTGCCAGATGGCAAAGGATAGCACAGCAAAGCCTTCCAGTCTTCTCCATTGCCTCCCTACTCCTGGAGCTCCTTGGAGCTCCATAGCAATGGACTTTGTGGGTCCTCTCCCTCTATTGGAGGGATATGACTACTTGTTAGTAGTCATATGTCAGTTAATGGCAATGGTACATCTAATACCATTGTTAATGATGTCATCTTCAGCTGATGTTGCACAAGTATTCGCTCAGGAAATTGTGCATTTGCATGGTGTACCAGATAGTATCATCTCAGACAGAGACTCTAAGTTCACTGCCACATTCTGGCAGACATTGCATAAGTAACTCGGTATGACATTGCTTATGTCAACCTCATTCCATCCTCAAATGGATGGAATGACTGAGCAGATGATATGCTCAGTTGCACAAATGCTACAAACAGTCATAGCAGATGACCAGTCTGACTGGTGTGAGTGTCTACCTATGGTAGAATATTCAATTAATGCTAGCATAAGTGCTAGCACTACATTCAGTCCTTTCAAACTGAATTATAGACACATTCCATCCATAACACAGATCATAAGGCACTCTGTGTTGGAGTACCAAGGTGTAGATCATTTCATGCAACACGCACAATATGCAGTACATATTGCAACAGATGCAATAATTGAAGCCCAAGTAAATCAGGCTCATCACGCTGATAAGTGTCAACAGGCTTCACCTGGATATGAGAAAGGAGACATGGTCTTCCTTTCCACATGTAACTTGGTGGTTCCAAAGAACTGGGCAGTAAAACTACTGCCAAGGTATATCGGACCTTTCCATATTGAAAAGGTCATGGATGCAGACAATTGTCTGTTAGCTCTCTCTGAGAGCATGACATGGGATACACCTGACATTCCATACAAGCCTGCTAAGGCCTTATGTCCACAGTGACAAAGTACTCTTCCCAGGAAGAGATCTGGATACTGTTTATGGTAATGCACTGGATGGTGAACAGATTGTCGAGTTGATCGATGATCATCATTGGAGGCAACACAAGTTGCATTTCCACTTTATTTGGTCTGACGGGGACCAATCGTGGGAGTCTGCCAGTAAGGCAGACCGACTCACCCAATTGGATGAGTATTTGGAGCTTCAGGGCATGAAGACTCCAGAGGAGCTTCCAAAAAGGAATGCTCAGGGATAATATCATTGTTAGTCCACATGACTAACAATGGAAGGCCTTTGGCCTTCTATCTCCACAACCGCGGTGGCAGACCATAAGCAGAAGCAATTCTGCAAATTTTTGGCCAATGCAAAGGCCAAAGAAGAGACCACCTCTCTTCTCTTCTTACCACCACCATCCCCCCTCCCACAAACAGTATATCATGTTTGATCTCGCCTTCTTGCCCTCCATCATGCTCTTTGAGCACATGTCTGGCATTTTGCCTGCCCCTGCACCATCTGGTGCAACTGCCTCGGCTGAGGTGGAAGTCTGCAAGGACATTGTCTCACTTCCCCTGCCATCTCTGAGGACTGTCTTGCCCATGGCTGTCTCCCCAGCAGCCCCCATTCCTCCTTTGCTGCCTATGGCAGTGATACTGACTGGCATGGACTCCACGCCAACTATCTTGTCATGGACCACCAAGTCCATCCAGGGAGGTGCTCTTGTGCCTTCCTCCAGTGTCATCCATATGGACAATAATCTGTTTGGCACTTCGGTGCACCCTCCTGCAGTTGTCCCAATGGATGACACCCCCACAGCCCTGGTTGTTCTCTCAAACAACCTCACACCTAGTGATGCCATTCCCTTGAATGGCACAGATCTTACTGCTGTTGTTCTGTCGAATAACTCCCCATCCTGGCACATCAGATGGGGCAAACCTTCTGGCACCCCGCTTGTTGGCTGGGGTACTTCATCCGGAAGGGACTCCTCTGCTGGCTGGGGCGACCCCACCAACCCACTGGAGTCAGCCCTCATCCCTTGGGATGAGGATGAAGAAGAATTCATCAATGATGATGAAGATCCTTACCTTGTCCCATATGGGGTACCCCTCCACCCAAAGGAGGATCACGGCACAACTTATGGACATGATGCAGAAGGCTTCCTGAGGCCCCAAATGCCTGAGTATGCCCGGGGATCTACTGATCCCTTCTACCATGATGCTTGTGCCTGCGCCCCTGAGCCCTTTGCTCTCCTTGTGGGAAACCCTCACACCAACTCACAGTTAGCTCTTCATTCCACCAAGCAGCTCACTGACAAGCTGCTCTTCAATCACCTGCATCGCTGGACTGCAGAAGAGACTCGTGATCATCTCTCATGGGACTGCAGAGACTGCTCTGATGAGTTGTTCCACCTCCATCATGGACATCTTGATCAAGTTGAAGGACTTGAAGATGGGGGCTGCAAGCACGTCTTTGCAACCATGGCTGGCGTCCTCCCATGAGACACCTGACAATTGTGACGTCCCTATGGATGACCCCATCATCAAGGAGCCTGCATTGGCTCCTCCCCAACCCTCTGCTGTCACCCTCAGCAAGCGTCCTGCTGTGGACAAACCCACCTCTGCACCTCCATGCAAAGTACCATCTATATTGACAGTAATGGCATCTTCTGGTGCCCCCACCCCGAGCAAGTCTTACAGCTCAGTTGTGTCCAGCACTGCTGGACTGCCTCTCACTCTCGCCCAGACAACCACCATGGCTACTTCTAGCTCCTCTGGAGCTAATGCTCAATCTGCCTTGACTCAGATTGACACAAACAGTCCCTCTGCCATCACTGCTATGCAACAGGGATTCCCTCCCACAGGAGTCTTGGAGATGGTAGCTGCACAACAGTCCCTCTGCCATCACTGCTATGCAACAGGGATTCCCTCCCACAGGAGTCTTGGAGATGGTAGCTGCACAATGTGCAGCTGCTCGTGTGGCTCAAATGGGTCATCCTTTCCCATGAGCCAACCCAGCAAATCCCTGGCAGGGAATCATAATGGCCAAGCAATTGACCACAATCCAGAACACAGATCTTCCCCATTGGCAGGTCTTAATGGAGACAGCTGATGCCCACTGGGCTCACACTCCACGGACGGGTAACCTCTGGTCCTGATTTGTGAAGATGGTGGAGCAGGAGGGCAAAGAGGTGAATCCTCACCTCAACAAGGGGCCTGGTATTAGGCGCTCTATGGATGGGAGATACTACATCCCCAACCTTAACATGTGGACTTGGCTCCACAATAACTGCCCACATGCAGATGTTAAAGGCTGGCAGAAAGGTGATGCTGCTGCCTTTTATGAGATTGTGATGAATCTCTTTTGAACTAAGTTCAAATTCAACAAGTTCATTGATGAGCATCAGCTCAGTTGCACCGGCATTCCTCATTGGTCTATGACCACTTGCTTCCACAAAGCTGTCTCCCTCAATGTGGATGGTGTATGCATTTGGAGCCCCATCAGGGTTGCCAAAGAGTTCATCACCAGTGGGCTTGATGAATCAAAAATTGACATCCTGGTCAGTTACTTTGGTTGTAGGCGACAGAAGGCAGAACTTGGTTGTGCATACTGCAACAACATTCTCAACAAGAATGGCATGCACACGCTTGGTCTTGTAGACTGACATGGCAAGTCATTGTGGACAGAAGTCTTCCAGTCCACAATAGTTCCCCCTCCTGCAGAAGGCCTTCCACCATTGGGTCTTGAACCTGAAGGCTTGAAATGCATAGTAAGCCCTTTCAATCAGTGACCAGGGAGCGGAACAGCGAGCACCGCTGCAGGCCTGTTATCCATCTTCTCCATTGTCGTTGCAATTTTGTTTCGTTTTATTTGGCGAGGCAAGGTGTCACATCGCGGTACCTTTGTTCCTATTTCTCTTTTGTTTCCTAGGTAATCACGAGAACTGGGACGAGGTAAAACTACAGTAGAAGCTGATCAATGGCCAATTTTGCAAGCGTAAACAACCATGTTGTTTGAGACCAGCAGCACTCTGTACACTCCATATAGCATCCCATTACATCCACTATCGCCCGGTGGATCCCAGTACTGAGGATGCCAGAGTTAACAAGCAGCCGATAGGCGGCTGCAAGTACTGGCGGTGAGCGATTTTTCAGGGATCATGTTCACGCGTACGTTGACGTCTATTTCACCTCATACCACCAGCATCACATAAAACGCCGTCCGCAAGCCCCCATACAATGAGCGCATATTGGGAGCCAGGAGAAAGTTGACAGGGATGTAGCGGAACGGAACGCAGACAGAGGCATAAGCCGAAAGGAATCCGTTGAGGGAGGGTACTCTGCTGAACGGGACAAGAGCGACGCGTCTTTTCGATCAAGAAGTTTCACCCATCGATGCTGATGCTGCTTTGGCAGTACTTCCCTATCGGCCACCAGTCCGACCTCGACTTATCTTCTCCGAAGAAGACGAGAGTATCTCCTTGACGTTAACGCGTGGACTGCAGATGGGCAAGGACAGATGGGCACAAGTCTGGCTCGCATCCGTGCACGTACCCGGTATCAGCGAACTGCATCAGATCGCTGTCAAGCTCCTTCAAGAAGCATTTTGTCCCCATT
>NW_024467217.1:340853-383690 GCF_000292625.1 Dacryopinax primogenitus | reverse complement strand
ACAATGAGCGCATATTGGGAGCCAGGAGAAAGTTGACAGGGATGTAGCGGAACGGAACGCAGACAGAGGCATAAGCCGAAAGGAATCCGTTGAGGGAGGGTACTCTGCTGAACGGGACAAGAGCGACGCGTCTTTTCGATCAAGAAGTTTCACCCATCGATGCTGATGCTGCTTTGGCAGTACTTCCCTATCGGCCACCAGTCCGACCTCGACTTATCTTCTCCGAAGAAGACGAGAGTATCTCCTTGACGTTAACGCGTGGACTGCAGATGGGCAAGGACAGATGGGCACAAGTCTGGCTCGCATCCGTGCACGTACCCGGTATCAGCGAACTGCATCAGATCGCTGTCAAGCTCCTTCAAGAAGCATTTTGTCCCCATTCGGAAGATGATGACGACGAGGACGACGAGGAAGGACCTTCTCTGTGCACTTCTGCAGGAATATGCAGAAATGAAGCATGGGCATTTGTGCAGCTGAGACCTTTGCAAGGTCTATTGCTACCCTTTCTCGCCCACGAGGCGACTGTCTCACAGCCCAACACTGAACTTTGCTCTTCTCCCTAACTCTCACCCTCATTGCCCTCACCGCCCACGAGCTCCCAACCATCCACCATCCACATTGTCACATTGCTATCGACGTACCGGTCATCATCTGCACCATGTCTGCACCTCACCAAGACACAACCGGACGCGGCCCATCCACTGTCAGTCATGTGCTCTTTGCAGCATTGACTGGAACGGTCAGTACGGTCTAATCCAGAGCTGTTTGCTTGAAGCTAACATTCTTACCAGCTCGCAACCCATCTTGAGAGCCGCCTGGCTGGAGAGTCAGAGTATGACACAGTGTATAGAGTGCATTTGAAGGCTTTGGTCGAGGCAGTAGATAAACAGCGGTGCGTATGCTGGGCACAAACACGCATACATCTACTCATACCAGTGCAGGCAAATCGCTACATCAAGCAACACTCTCCTTTATACAACAGATTGTGTTCCCGGGTTACCTATTATTGTGCAAGCCACTGCACCGGGCAACCTGCTTGCCCCATCACCCGCCAATGTCTCCAGACAAGAATCACCCCTAGCCGTCACACCTGGAGGCGCCACCGCACAACCCGCTCCCCCTCTGCACCAGAACCAGGGGACTGGATTCACAAGCCCTGCTTTCATGCTTACTAGCCCCAGCGTACATCTGCCATCCCAAAGACCCGCTTCCAGCCCTCAAACTGCTCCATCAGTCATGCTCTCAAGATCTCCAGGTTATCCCGGGCGAATGCAACAACCTGGCCACCCCAGTGATACCTCGTTGCTGCACTCTACGCTCAGGAGGGCAGCAGTCGCAGGCCCAGTTCCTACTGCATCTCCTTCCCTAACTGGCCTCGCCCCTTCCCCTCTTCATCCGCAGCACCCCGAAACCAATGTACATGCTGTTGCCAATACTGGCCTTTCGATCGTCTCAACACGTGCTCCACAAACTGATTTTGCAGATGTAATCGTAACCAATGCATACACCGCCTTAGGTGAGGCCTATCCAGTACCATTGGGTTTGCCAGGCTAACCTTTCCATATTCAAGCCATCATCCTTAATCATCTCTATCCTGTTGAAACGTGGCAGGAAGTCTTTTGGCGTCACGTTCTCACATCTCGCATTGTGCAGCTAATATCTCCACGTCCTCAATGGAAGGAGATCCCATCAATGCTGCACCTTGCATTGGTGACAAGCCACGATTTCCCGGCAATGCCACAAATGGGTATGAATCCGAACGACATATACCCGAGACTCTGGCTCAACTGGGGTTCGTGGCTACTGAAGGGGCCCCTGACGATAATGTCGTGGAAATCCCAGATGATGTATCAGTGAAGGACACGCTGTCTGAACCTGCCCAAACACCCATGACTCTCAAGGCAAAGGTGTCCGTGGAAGAAGACAAAGATGAAGACAACGCGCCTACCCCAGCGGCGGCCACGAGCTGGATCATCCCGAGCTTGACCAATCCAGTTCACCGACCTGTCAATACAGAAGGACAGTCCATGATACTGGAGGCTACCGCTACCTCGGTCTCGCCCCCTCATCCCAGCAAAGATGAGCCAGTGCAGGTGTGGCTCAAAGCGGGGACGCGGGAGCTACAGGACAAGGGCGGGTTTTGCCAGCGTATCTTACTGACAATGGCATCCCGAATCCCTTCCCGAGATCCACGATTATCAACAACAAGTTTGTACGGCGCCATAACTGTGCGGAATGGATTTTTTATATGCTGTATGTGAGATTCATTGCGCCATCACTACTCAGATCAACTCATGCTTCTTCAGCTTAACCCTGTTTGTGAACCATCCTGAACGCCTGCCTCATCCCGTCACTTTCATTCTGATGACGACACGCATTCATGATACGGCCAAACTGCTGGATGACACCAACGTGGAGTTCATGAACCCGGATCATCATGATCACCGGGGCATCATTGAGACCACTAGTGAACGATGCAGTGAGGTGTTCGTGGCCCTCTGCCTCCTCTGCTGGATCGTGCTCTCCTGGATTCGGGAGAAACATGCCGAGCAGTGCGAGAGGCATCGCTTTGTCCAAGCGACTAAGGGTGGCCACCTCGTCGACATCCCCCTGCTTCCCATCACTCTGATTTTGAAGGAGATGAGTGAGGACGCTGCCTACCAAGCTAATCTCTCAGAAAAGAATGGACCACAAACCCCGTCTAACAGTCACATCGAGGAGGCAGAAGGTCAGGGAAGTGGCTGACGCGGTACAATGCCCACCACACTCCCGGGTGACCAACGCAGTAGGCAGAGGAGTCAAGGCCACCCGACAGCCAGAGGGACTGGGAGAGGCAATGGCGGGGTGCCTGTCAGGGAGCAAGTGCTGGACGGTAGCCGGCCGTTGAGGGGCATGCCAGCCAGAAGAGGCGGCCACAGCGGGGGAGGCGGTCCCGGCCACGGGATGCCCAGGGAATCTGGGAGAGGTGCCGGCCATGGCACAAGCGGAGGTGCCATGAGAGGCCATGAAGTCCCGATGGGGGATAGCGAGGGCACTGACTGGACGAGGGTCACGACACGCAGAAAACGAGGGCACGGTCGGGGCGGCAGGCGAGGAGGGAACCCCAGGATCGAAATTGCAAAGGATACTGGTCGATAGGGGCGGCAACAACAAGATGGGCGATAAAGTAAGAGAGTACAACGACAGCTACGGTTTTCAGTGTCATGGTTTATGCTACAGACAACCGATCTACAGAGAATGTCGCACAATAGAGTTGCCAGAGCTTATGCCACTTCAATCAGTCCGCCAAGTCTGCCCTAAAGCCTGAGAGAACTGGTACGTACTGGCTGTCCGATATGAGGCAAGCCGGGCGCCGTCCTTGGTCTTAGTCTTTCAGTCCCAGTAAGGAAGGGAATAAAGAAACCAGTTGCTGGAGCGCTTCGCATCAGCCGGGTGCCAGCAACCGGCTTGATGGAAGAGGCGCCCGTTGGTCAGACCCCTGTCTCATGTACAACACCACGCGTCGCGTCACCCGGCATTGGCTCTCTTTCGCTAGCTGACTGTTGACTATGGCTGCTCGACAAGATGCGGAACGGCTGCGAGCACTGGTACAAGGAGACTCAGAGCTGATCAAGGCAGCGATGGAGTATCTTGCCCGTTTGCGACTGCTAGCAAGCACTGTTGGTAGCTTAAGGGACAATGCGACGGCCCTCGCACCTATTGCTGCATTACTTGCCTGTGAAGAGTGCGCAGATCTATAATCCAATAGTCACCTCTGCTGATCAAAAGAAGGAATGGTTCAGATATGGTCACACCAGCTTCAGCACAGAAGGCATCTTTTCGACGTCCGGGAGAATTCCAGAACTGCCTCAAAGCCGTTCGAAGTCTGCTCGTGCGTCAGGCAGCCTCCTCATCGCCGCAGCAGACCCCCTCCCGCCCGTCCACGACGTCTTTCGAGGCTCTCGCATCGTCATACAGAAAGTATGGGGTGGGAAGGGGTGCGGTACAAGAGATGAACCGCGCAATGCAGGAGTGGGAACGGCTGTTGGACAAAGCGAAAGGGGGTAAACACACAGCGGTCGAGGATCCGAGATATACGAAAGCCATTTTCGTATGGGTATTGATTGTACTCAAGGTATGCAATACGCGTATTTGCACTCAGTGTTTGCGGTTACTGACATGCCCTGGTTCAGTTCCCTATCGACAAAACAGCTTTTTGCGCTGAACAAAACATGAGACAAGTCGACCTCACGAACATCCATCAATCCCTCGACTCGCGGTGCTTCGGACGGAAGGCCGCTCTTGAGAAAAAGAAGGATCTTCACTACCAAGGACCATCGCCTGAAGAACAAGACTCCACCTCACCTACCAAGGCACAGAAGCGCAAGGCATCCGCCATCGACATGCCCGACGAGCTAGTAACGCCGACAAAGCGACCGTACACTCCCTCCCTCCTGAGTGGGAAACGGGATTCACCCAGCCTGTCAGCAAACAAACGTGCCGATATGGATGAGGAAGAACTCGATTCCTCGCCAACGAAGCGTCTAACGCGAAGCGCGACCGGAACACAGATCACCCCGTCGAAGCCGTTCAGATATAATTCGGAGCAGCTCGGTTCCTCACGAACGCTCTTGTTCCCTCCTTCGGCGGAGTCCACTCGGTCTGTGCGATCATCAAACCCCTTTAGCCCATCACCGACCAAGTCGCGTGGAAAATCACTTTCGCCGGAACCCATGCCAATGTCTTCATCTGGGTTACAGGATGAAGAAGAGGACGAACGAGAGGGCTATTCTCCTCTTCCCGAACCAAAATACCGCCTACGACCACTGTTTCTCGAGACTTTCGGGTTGTCGAAGAAAGACAATCTGCGCGAGGTTGAGTGGTTCAGGGCCTGGCGGGCACAGGTGATCAAGAGAGGGTTTGAGAGTGACAGCGAGGATGAGTTCGAAGTGTTCGAAGAAGAGGAGTCGGTGCGCCAGGAACATGACGAAGGTGCTTCTGTGACTGATAATGACGACGACCAAGACTATGAAGAAGACTAGATGCACTTTGATACCTAATGGCAATGTTTCGACCCGCATGGCGTTCAGCGAGTCCCAAGTTCCAGAGAAAGATATAGTAATAAGGAGTGAGTAGCGTGCTAAGTATTAGAACTATAGACACAGTGCATGAAAAACCGCGTAAATACTAGTCAATCTTGTGTCACGTTGCCCTATACACTATTCAAAAATGTTGTATCGATTGCTCCGCATACATGCTCTGATTTATTTTAGCCAGCTAAAGACCTAGCCATCTGGCCGAGCTGGCTGGCCATCTCCGGGTATTCCCTCACGAACTGCATCTGTGCTTGGGTGGCCTAACCTCATGTCAGACTCATTGAGAACGCGGCGGGAAACAATGCTACTTACATATTGGTAAGTGAGAGCATTCTCCAGGTCCGGAGCCGTCCGTGCAATCTCGGCTCCTTTTTTAAACATCTCAATAGCGTTGTCCAATTTGCCCGTCTGCAAGCTGAACTGTGCGAGCGTTCCAACGGCAGCGTCACACTCGGGGTCAATCTCCAGAGCCTCACGGCAGAGCGCTTCAGGAGCAGAAGTATCTTGCTTCCATTGGTAGATTGTAAGTGCTTTGTTGACGAGGGGCAGTACATTCATTCGTTGGCGAGGCTTCTGGCGTTCGAGCTCAATGGCCCGATCGAACTTCTCCACCGCGTCCTGGAATCGTTGCTGATCAAGCAGCAGCTCACCGCTGGTTCAGAGTCAGTGCGGTACAAAGGATAATATGGATAGTACGCACTAGTAGTTCTGCGGCTCGCTGTTCTGCGGGAACTGGCGCATTGCCGCCCTGAACTTGGCCATACTCTGCGGGATATTACCTTGCTTGTATTTGGCGACTGCTAGCTGGATGTGCGTGAAGACAAAGTTGGGGTCAAGCGCTACAGATTTTTCATAGTCTTCGGACGCCGCGTCATAGTTGCCCATGATAAAGTGCACTGAACACGAATCAACACACATATATGCATCTATGGTATGACAGTGCGTACCTTGACCACGATGGTAGTAGATATCCGGGTCATCCTTGTTGTATTCGAGCGCTTTTTCGAACGCGGCGAAGGCAGCATCGGAGTCGTTCAGCTCCATGTGGACGCTAGCGATCTTGACCCAGGTCTGGGTGAGCGTCGGGTCCGCTTCGATGGAGGCGAGCATATCGGCACGGGCACCACTCGCCTCGCCCAGAATGAACCTGTTCACATGCTTAGGCCTAGACAAAAACGGGCCACTATGATGGAACGCACTTAAACGTTCCCCTGAGGTTCAACGCTTCAGCCTTAGCGTGGGCTGTCGAAGGCACCTGCTCAATGGCCTCACTAGCTAAGGTAAACGCGTGCTGGTAGTCGGCAGCTTCGAGCGCGTCGAATGCCAAGTCAAGAGTTTTGTCACCCTGGGAGGGATTTTCTGGAAGTGCGGGCTTGGGATCTGTCACGGAATTAGGAAGTGGAGGTGAAGAGAACAAAGGGACGTACGAGGACGGAAAGCGGCAAGGTAAGAGGAAATGAAGGTCATAGACGGTAGGCGCGGTTCGCGTGACTGGATGAAGTCAGCGTTGATGCATCAAGCCCTGAAATACTATACATACAGAAAGGATCTCCAACATTCGCTTGTTCGCCACCTTCTTCAACACACGTTCCATCGCCTGTGCCGACGTCTCGTTCTTGAAACGATCGAGAATGGTGGCAGCAGTGAAGTCTAGAACAACACGTGAGCACTGGTGTTGTAGTACCCTGGTGGTAACCTACCGTGCAGTGCGTCTAGGTCATGGCCAAGGGCCTCATGAGCGCCAGCTCTCCTGTTCAGGGCCTTGACATAGTTCTTATCCAACTTCAGCGCTTCGTTGCAATCATCGATAACCTTTTCATGTTGAGGTGGCGAGTAGTTTACATAACCTGTCGATGTGTTAGATTGGAAGGAGTGGACAAAGCAGTGTGCACGAACATGCAGCTCGGTTGGAGTAGAAAACAGCTTCGGGCGTCGGTGATACGGCGATTGCTCGAGTGTACAGCTCGACAGCAAGGGTAAAGTTTCGCCCTTGATATGCAGCATTACCTCTCTGCTTCAACGAACCCGCCATTGTGGATCGTTCCTGAGTCGTAATGAGGCACGTAAATATTATGGAACTGGACACTTACCTCTGTTGACATAGCCTTGATTTGCTCCTCGGTCAGTCGCGGACTCAGTGCTACGAATATGCTCAGCTTTCGTCTCTTGTCTCAACTATATGGTGCGCACCATCTTCATCCTCGACCTGCACAGTCTCTTTAGGCTTCTCCGCCGCTGCAGTTTCTCCAGTCGGCTTCTTCTTGTTCTTCTTCTTCTTGTGCTTTTTAGCGCCAGAGGTAGCAGGTCCCTGCTCATGCACGTCCTCCCACTCCTCTTCCTTGTCCCCACTCTGCGCCTTGGCCTCATCCTTGATCTTTTTAATCTTTGCCTGTGTTGCAGATATGGTATACAGGTAATAGCCAACTCCACCTGCAGCGAGAACCGCGGCGGAGGTAAGAAGGATCGTTCGCTGGTGGTGAGCCACAAAGGTCGATATCTGGTGTGCAAGCGGCACATTTGTCGACGTTGAGGAGGCCATGGCGAGTGAGCAGGAGCACAAGGAGCAATAAAGTCCGGCCGGTACGACTGGCAACTGCTCACCAAGAGGGCGGAGCGCTTTTTCGAATTGTGCCCTTGCGAGTCTCTCCGGCATGACGCGTCGGACTCAGAATTTACTCCCGCTGGGTAGATGGGATAAAAAAAAGAACACCACAACATGCCCTTCACATCCCAGTAATCATACTAGTATCCTGCTCTAGCAATTGTGAAAAATAGAGTTCAATATTTTCTTCACAATTCTTGTTTGCATTGGATTCACACCTTTCTTAAGAATCGAGGACAAAGGGGCAAAAGCCAAAAAAGATTTGCAATGCCCACAAGCCGATTTGAACGACTGACCTCGACATGTACTATGTATACTAGTGTCGCGCGCTAGCCAACTGTGCCATGCGGGCTTCGGTATTCATCAAACAATATTTTTGCCCATGTGGTACTGTTCATGGTTTTGCGATACAGTCACCATGATGAGTGTGACGAATGTTACGCAAATGAGCGCGGCACCTTGACTTCTCTAAAATGAATTGAGATATCTCCTCAGCTCAACGAACTCGGAACGGGTGAGTACGAACACAGTCATGCCAAAGAAAGAATCGCCTGAGAATCGCAGATACCAAGTCCCCGCAACTCTGGTCTGTCACAATGTGCCCTTGCGATGGCTGCCTAGCCGAATTCATGCTGTATAATGACGCCTTTTCCCTCCTGATCCTGGCAAACAAAAGAAACACCAAACCTAAGATACTTCATGTGATTGTTACAGAGCGTCGCATCAACACTGCTTCGTTTCCCATGAAGAGAAATGGATACTGGTTGGAGTTCCTATCCCCGAGGTTGCAGGTATGCTTCCCTCCCATTACTTATCGTGAATTATATATATGCAGTAAGAGCACGCTCAGAGCAGTTATCCTCAGCGGTCTTCGTGGTAAGACGCTGTCTGCATGAGATTGAAGTCGTTTCGACGATGTGATAGTAGCAGGTGACGAGATCTTGGCGAATCCAACTCATACATCACTGGTACATTCCATGTATACATGGGCATGGTATACAAGTGCAACATACAATCTTGTCTTCATCTTATACACCGCCTTTCAAGAGATACTTTCTCTCTGTCCAAAGTCGCGCCCCAACCCATACGCCCTCAGCCACCCGCTACTTCGGCTGCAAATCCATCAACTTGGCCTCAAAAGCCGCCCTAAACTCGTCAAACGTCGCATTCCCCAACACTGCAAACTCGACTCTCTCGAACACGGCAAAGAACTTGGAGTGCGGGAGTGCAAGGAGCTCCGCCCACGTGCTCGCCACCATGCTGATGTTGTTCTGGAACACGCCGGTGCCAAAGCTACCCAGAACGAGGTGTCGGCAGCCTTTGGCCCGGAAGAGCCAGAGGATACGGGCCATGCGCTCGGTCATCTCCCGCTCAATTAGCCGTTCTACTTCTTCCAAATCGAGTTTCTGGCGTACGACCCCTGCGTTCACAGCGGGCGAAGTGACCATGTCCACTGTGTAGGGCTCGATGGTGACACCGTCATCGTCCCGGAAGACGACGACGCCAGGGGAGTAGATCATCGCATGCGTGTAGAATCCATCCGTGCGGACGCTCTTGTGGAGCTCGTAGAACTTCTGTCCCTGGGGACTCATAAGGCTCTCGTATAACGCCGAACTGCGCGCAAGGCTCTCTTCCTGCGCCTCAGCGCCGTTCAGGAAACCCCCGCCAGGCTTGGTCGCACTGGCAAAATTGAGCACGCCGATCCTGCTCAGGCGGCTCGGGTGCTGCTTGCGCAGTTCGCGAGCAGCGGAGAGCGTCGTGCGGTTGAAGATGCCAAAGTTGGTTGGGAGGCGCAGTTGGAGCGCGAGGGAACTGTCGCCGTCCTCCCCGCTGACGGTGTCCTCCTGCTCGTCAGCGTCAAGCGACAGCTCCTCCCAGTTCTGCAGCAACGGGTCGTCATCTGCAAGAAATTCGGTCGCTCCCACCGAAGCGTCCACAGCAGCACGGATCATGTACTCCTGTTCTCCGCCTCCCTCTTTGTCCTGCAAAAGCACGCGCACGACCCCAGTACGCAGGATGTTCAGCGTATCCTCTGCCAGTGCGCACCTGAGGTCGCGGACTTCGGAGCGTGGGTTTGGGCGGGGAGAAGGAGCATAAGAGCGGGAAACAGGGTCGCGGGGCGAGAGAGCCGGGGATTGGCCTACGGACCGCGGAAGTCGGGCAGAGCCAGAGTAGGGTGATGCCTGGCCAGCCCTTAACGAGCTAGACACTCTTCGTGCGCCAGGGTCGATACGCGGATCGAGGGCGTCCCCACCTAGTTGCGCTGTCCTCGAGTCATAATACGCGTCTTGGCTCTCCTTTTGGAAATACCTGAACGTTGTTGATTTGGAATGAATGCATCACGTGATTGTGTACGTACTGGGATATGCGACTCTGCTTCATCATTGTTGGATATATACAATATTGGGTAAGTTTGATGAAGTAGGTGAGAGGAGGGAAGTAAGAAGTGGGAGAAGGGAGAGGAGATTAGGACTGTGACATGGGTGTGTGGTTGCTGGATGGTTGCCTCAAGGCGTGACTCGCTTCCCATTCCAGTCCCAGCGGATATGTGGCTGTGTCAACTTCTTTTATCACGTGCATTGGGCGCTCGGAGGGAAAATTGTGCCGACTGAAGGGACGATGACTCGCACGGTGATGGCAATCTTCTCACTCGCTGCGTCGGCAACTCCTTCAGATACCACACGCCCACACAGATCAAGCAGGGAATTCCACCTCTCACGCACTGTCGACATCCTCCATCTCTCTCTACAGCGAGGTGACATCCCCCGCGCTCAGAGAGCATGGGCAATCCTTGTCCGATGTAAAGAGTTCGACTGGAGGGCACAGTGGCGCATCGGGCTCGCTGTTCTCCAGGGAGGGGAACAAAGAAGAATCGACTATCTCCAAAAGGCGTTCCTCGCGTGTCCCGATGAGGTGCGCTTTTCCCTTATCACCTCACTCGGAGCTGAGGCGACGCAGAAAGAGTCTATCCTGAAAGAACTTGTACTCTCCTACATTTCCCAATCGAGGGAACGAGCCGCGCTAGACCAGCTCGAGCTCTATCTCCACGCCTTCCCATTCCAGGACAACCCCGCCCTTCACGCATATGCCGGCATGCTCTGTCTCTATCTTGCCCAGGCGGGAGAGACGACGTTAGGTGAGCGTTACCCCTGTCCCCCGGGAAGGATGCTGATGGGAATAGGAGCGGACCATAACCTCTTGCGCGAGGCAAGACAGCATTTTGCGACCACTATGACCTTGGACCCGAAGAACGAAGCTGCCCAGACCTACAGGCAGATGGTGCGTATCAAGATTTCTCAGTGCTGATCGCGAGCTCACTGCGGGGTAGGTTAGGGACATAGCGCAAGTAGGGAGGGAGGAGTGGAGATTTGATCTTTCGGAGGGGGAGGAGTCAGCGGTCTGAAGCACGGAGACGATGTGACGATGCACATGCGCGCCTGTCTCTCTGAAGCACGGACATGGGGAAAACTCTGCGGTATCTCTCTATGCGGCAGAGGCAGAGTCGATCACCTCACTCTGCTTGCCTTATAAGACGCTGAATCTGTCGGCTTATCTGTCCAAATTGCGGATGCGCCTTCATGAGCGTTAACTCTCCTCACCAGAAGGCGTGTTTGACGCCCTTGTCAAAATCGTATGGAGGTTCGGACAATCAGACGAATTCTTCTGCAGGTTCTTGACCATGTAATCTTAGTTTAATATCATCATGTATCTCATTCGCTTGTCTCCTGTCTCCTGTCTCCTGTCATTCTCCCCGAACACCGACTGTACAAATAACAATAAACAACCAACATTTCCGAAGCGGGGACCCTACCAATTTCATCACCGTCCCGAGTGTCGCGCTTCCTCTCAGACGCGCCCACCACGGCGTCCAACTCGTTGCAATCCCACAAGATGGCCCGCGCAGACTCCCCCGACGCGGAAGACACGCACAAGCAACAAGAACAACATTCTATACAGGATTTTGAGCTTCCCAAGACGCTCGTTACCCGGATTGCGAAAGCTGCTGTACGTCCTCATCCCATCCCGTGTCCCTTGTTTGTTCTTGCGCTTCATGATAAATGTCGGATGCTGTGTGTCGTGTGCGGGAGGTGTGCTGATACGGTGAGCAGCTGCCGGATAACATCAAGTTGCAAAAAGAGGCCGTCACAGCACTCGTCATGTCCACAACAGTGTTCATAAACTATCTCGGTACGCCCCTCCTCCCTGGGGCTAAGTTCATCCTACTGAGTGGTTCTCATAGCCGCCACCGCTCAGGACGTGACATGGTCCCGGTCGGCGAAGACGATCACGGCGCAGGACGTGCTCAAAGCGCTCGAGATTATCGAGTTTGACGACCAGGTCGAGCCAATGAAACGCGAGCTAGAGGGTGTGTCTTCTTCCTTCTTCCTGTTATGTAACGCTAAGTACGGGGTAGTGTGGAAGACGGTGCAGGACCCAAAGGGAAAGTCGAAAAAACGCGGTGCTGGGGAGGAAGAGCAGAAGGGGAAGAGGAAGAAGGCTGCTGAGGCCGTGGAGGAGAAAGGGGAGGAAGAGGAGGAGGAAGCTGATGAGGAAGAACATGAGGAGGAGCCGGAGGAGAACGAGGAGGTGGATGAGCTGGATGGGGAGGGCGACGAGTTGATAATAGAGGGTAACGCGCTGGGAGGCGAGCTTGGGGCTGGAGGGCAACCGGGTGAAGATGAGGAGATGGAGGAGCATGAGCCTCCAGAGGATGTGAGCATGGATGTGGATGTACGGGGATCGCAAAAGGATGGAGAGGAGGACTAGTGTTCCATCAGATGTAGTTTGTACTGTACATCTTGCATTGGCTTGCTGCGCATTATGAGGTTTGCTGATGTTTATACTAGAGAACTAATCATATTTTTAACCGCTTTGCCACCTTCAGGAAGGATATTGATGTCCGTCTAAAGTTCCACATGCTCCGGATTTCGAACACCCACAGTGAAAACACTACATCACTCCGAGCTCTTGGAAGCCAGCAAGCTGAAAAACCCTTCACCCTCCGGAACTTAGCAGAAGCCAAGCCAAGCACTAGCATCGTCACATCACTGCCTCGCAAGCTCATGTTGTGCCGGCACTGGCGGATCGAATAAGCCCAACCTGGACATCTATTCAGCTCTAACCAGCCACCTATAAGTAGGCGCTCGCACAATGCACCGTCAGACCCAGTCTAGCGTTCAGAGATTCCAGGGATGACGACTTTCATAAGCTTGTACGAGAATCCACGGTATACGACGCTCGTCCGGCTCTCTGGCGAGATCGTTTACCAGATAAAGACGGAACAAGGGGTCTCCTCAGTCCTGCGGGCGAGCTCCAAGCCGATGCGGAAGATAGCGAGGAGCAGGAATTTGAGCTTGCCGGGCAAATGCCGGGCAACATGATTCTAATCACCCGATGAACTTCAATGGGTACTCTGTTCTTCTAACCAGCAAGGGGTCGTTGATTCCTGGTAGGAGTGGGGAACGCTCAGCCCATCCTGGTGTCCAAGTTCCTGCGCGTACCGACCTCGGAAAGCAAAGTGAAACAATTTTTGAAAATAGCAGAGGAATACAAGTACGTCACTTGCGTTGCGTTTTCTTTCCCCGGACTATCCTGAGTTCTCCTAGTAAACGTGAGTTCACAGGCCCAACGGGAGACGTCTACCAATGGTCATTTTCCGGTCACATAGCAAGGTGCGAGGGGACTCCAACACCCAGCCCTGGGCGGTAACCGATGCTCCAGCTGTGCATGAAAGGCAGCCCCGACCCGATCGCCACATTTGCCAAAGGGTCGAGCTCCCTTCTGACAAGCGGTATCCGCCCTATCCTCGTAGTCGAAAGCCAAGCGTTGGACATGCTCGATCTTGTTGTGCTCACTTGGCTCGAGGTCTCCATCCTGTTCGACGCGTTCCAGAAGAGGGAGATGGTCTCGAATATGCAGACTGAGTATATTCTGGGGCCTTACAGTGCTACGCGGGGGATCGACTATTGAGCCGAGGAGAACATTTCTGACACCACACGAAGTCGCTTCACATTCCCTAGGGTGATTATATATACAGACCTTCCATAGGACGGGGAGTTGAGGTCGAGAGAACAAGGTCCCATCAGCAGATATCCTAATATCAATTGCAACAACATAGGCTGTGTATGTATTACAATCGAGTATAATCCTAATCCTATAAACAAAATAAGCCTCCCTGCCCTACCACCTACCAAACCTGCGGCTCCAGCCCAATCAGAAAATACTCCTACCGCTCGTCAAGCCCAGCGCCCTCACCCCCGCTCGTTGAGGCGCCGGCCCACCGCCCTTAATAGGACTCAAGATACTAGGTATGATACTATCCACCCCGTCGCCCGTGTTCAGCCCCGCAGCCCACTGGAACGGCGCCGCGCCAGGAGCTCCAAACAACTTGCGCTTCTTCTTCTTTCCTTGGTCTTCTTCTTCCCGAGCGGGCTTCGCCTGTGCTGGAGGTGCAGCAAAAGAGGTAGGAAAGGTCGATCCGGATATGGCCGGACCGTCGTTCTCTTTCTCGTCCTCTTCCTGTATGGGTTTCTCCCGCGGTTTAGGCTTCTCCTTCTCGGCGGCTTTCCGCTTCTGGCCCGCGGTAGAAGCGGGCTTCCGTTTCCCTCGCCCGGGGAGGTTGTCGTAGTAGTCACTCGCTTCTTGGTCAGATTCAGCATCAGAGCCAGGGGGAGATCGGGGTGGCAGTTTGCGGGGCTATCCGACTGTCAGTTCCAGGCCCATTTCACACTTTGAGGGGACGAGGACGCACCTTTGGTCGGGGTTTCGGCGCTGCTCTCGGCTCTGGCTCTTCAACAGTAGTTGTAGAGCTTGCAGGCTTGTGACTCCCTCCCGGAAGGACGGAGGTATCCCTCGTCGTTTGAGCCTGGACTCGGCCAAGTTGTTTCTGTACTTTGCCCAGCTCGGTTTGGGCTTTGTGGGCTTCTTCTTGCGCTTCGGAAGTTTGGTCTTGGGCTTTGGCGAGGAGTTCCTGCGGTCCGTCAGCGGGAAAAGTCGCTGATAAAATGACGTTCAACAAACCTCGAGCCTCTCGACTTTCCTCTCCATGCTCTCCAGCCTCTTCCTCTCCTTCTCCATCCCTTTCTCCCTCAGCTTCCCCTCCGCCACGTCCCGCTCCAGTTCCCGGACTCTCACCTCCAGAGCAGCCTTCGCCTCTCCAAGCTTATCGAGCTCCTTGTCGCTCTTCTTCTCCAGAGTCTGCCAGTCCGACATACGGGATTTGAGCTCCTTTTCTTGGGCTTTGAGCGTGTCCAGCTCCAGCTGGACGCGTTGGAGTGAGAGGGAGGTCTTGCGGTGCTGGGCTTCGAGTGCGGAGTGCTTGACTTGCAGGTGGTCTACGTGTGTCTGTCATTTCTCGTTAGTATGACACAACGAAGTGCATGATGAAGAAAGAAAGAAAAGTGGAAGGATAGACACACCTGAACATCTTGCGCAGCCTTCCTTGCCTCCTCTACCTCACCCTCTCCGGCTGACTTCAATCGCTCCACCTTGGCCAGCTTCTTCCCCAAATCGGTCTTGACACTTTCCAGTTCCTCGAGCGCCTCTTCAAGTCGCTCTGAGGCATTCTTCCGTTCCTCGTCGGCTTCCTCCTACATACCAGAGTCAGCTAACAAGACGGACGGGTGTACAGGCACGAACGGTAAGGTCTTGAATCTCCCATGTCAGCTCTGTTTCTCGCGTCTGAAAACGGGAAAGCCGGTGATCGCGTATAGCTAGTTCTGAATTCAGAGTGCATTCCATGAGAGCATCAGAGAATGAGAGACGGACTGTTGGCAATCTTCATCTGCAGCATAGAATGCTGGTCATTCATCTCCCTCAGTCTCTCCTCACTCAGTGCAAGCCTGTACTGTAGCTGCACCGTCTGGTATTGTTGTTGTATCTGCACGGGTTGATATCAACCTCACGCCCAAAAAAGCGCTATCGTCCCTCGCAGGGGAGACGCACCAACTCAGTCCCCTCCTTCCACCCTCTTTCCCGCTTCTCCATCTTCCTCTCCACCTCCTGCCTCGCCGTTCTCTCCTTCTCCAGTTCGGCGGTCAGTATCTGAGAACGCGCCACAAGCTCAACAATGTCTTGATCTTTCCGTCGTAGAGCTGCATGCTCGGGGGACATGGTAGGTCCAAGGTGGGCAAGGGAGGAGGGGGAGATGAATGTTGCCATGGCAGGCAGGTATATGCAGTTCGTTATTTATGTCGTTAAATGATGTGGTCGTCGCTGTCGGATATACTGAGCTCGCCGGTGCTGAATAGGAGGCCGTCGACAAAGAGCTGACTGCTCCCACGCGTCAACGCGCGCTTCCCTCTTTCACGTCACGCGGCTGCACAGCCACTGCACAGCCACTAGGGTTGACGCCGCCATCCCTAAGTGTGACATCACAACATCTCATGTGTGACTTGTGACGTGCCCGCCTCTTCTGTTTGCTTGTCGGTCGCCCGCCCACCATGACCGACAAGACACACGGCCTTGCCACCCTTTATATCCTTGTAAGAGGAGGCGCTCACGTGCTCTTCCTTGCTTTCCTACCACCACCTCGTAACCATCTCCTGCTCAACTCGACATCGTCTGCAAGTTGTTCAACGCCCTCTTCACCCCCTCAACCCTCCCCCTTGCGACACCATGTCATTCCTCTCAGGTCTCACACTTCTCACTCTCTCCCAAACGGTCAACATCCTCATCCTCGTCTCCTACATCCTCGTCATCCTCCTACTCCTCGGGGCCATCCTCTACTACCTCCCGCGTCCCAAGTCCGGTGATGAAAGGATACTCGCCAGAGTCATATTCGCCCTAAGCACAGTAGCGAGCGGTGTACATACGTGGTACTGTGAGTCCTTTTCATCCCCTCCCGAACCCCATCTGATTCCCATCAGACATGATCAAATTTCTCCAATTCTCGTACCACAACTACCTTGCTTCCCACCCACCCGCCTTCGGCACCCCGTCCCTCCTCACCATCGGCAGCTGGCTTGAGTCCACATCACTATTCGACGAAGCCTGGCGACACGTCTGTTCCTCCCCGCTGAATTGGTGGTGGTCCGAACATATCTGCCTGTTCACCGTCCCCTGGTGCGCCTTCGTCTATATCGAAGGCGTGCGTCATCGGATTCCGCATTTGTGGCTCTACCCGCTGCTAGGACAGCTAATGGCGATCAGCACAGCGACATCTCTGTTCTTCCTCGCACTCTTCTCCAGCCCGGTACTGGACCCTCCCATCCCCCGACCCAGACTTAGCGCACAAGTCTACCTCCCCCTCCTCGCCGCCGTATTCCCCGTACTCTACACCCCCAACCTCTCAGGAGACGTGTTCATGCCCAACCTCCTCCTCCTGCACCTACTCGTGCTCATCCCGTTCCTCCCGCTACCCAAACTCTTCGCCCTGCTCGGTCTCCCCGATCTCCTCCCCCCAGCAGAAGAGGGAAGCACCCTAGCCCCAAGCACCCTCCTCGCCCTACTCGAATCCCTCCTCTTCCTCATCCGATCCCTGACGCTGCTCACCCTCCCCCCTCTGGGATCCTGGTCTGCCCTCCCCTCCCTTCTTCTGCAAACCCTGTATGCCCACCCAGCCCAGAGCTCAATAGGCTTCGACGCAGTACACGTCTCCCTTCTCCTCCTACTCTACTCCCTCTTGCGGCGCGGCAGCCAGCCCTCCAAAGCGGGAGCGTACGAAGCGCTCAGCGCTCTAGCGGGGCTCATTGCCGTGGGACCGGGCGTAGTAGCCCCGCTCGTGTTTAGCGGAGGGCTGAGGGAGAAGAAGAACTTGAAGCTTGTGCAGAAGGAGGTGCTCAAGGTGGAAGTTGCGCCGAGGCGGACGAGGAGCGGGAGGTCGTATGGGGACGTGAAGAGCTGATGTAATGCACTGCATGGAGGGATGGGTTAGGGGAAGGAGAGGACAGGACTCGGCTGGTTTGTTGGTTGTTGTAGGATGTGGGTGGTTTTGGATGATGTTGGACGAAACATAATGGGTTTGGATCCCGGTCTATGTCTTTGTTGTTGCAGAAACAGCTTCCTGGTGGAGTCCCCGTACTTCTCGTCAAACGTTGTATTCTACTCCTTAATTATTATCCCATTTCGACCCAACATGCCCAGTCCGCATTCGTACACCCAGCACCCACTAGTGTTGTTCCTACTGATTCGCTCTTGTTCTTCCTTGTTCCATTTAGCTCCAATCCAATCCGCATCATTTAACCCTGATCCACCTTGACCTCTGCTCCTTCCGCCCTCCAACCTTATCAACACCCTTCCAACCCTCTCAGGTCTCTTACCTATCAACCTCAGGCTCCGCTCAGACGTCGCAAGAACATCCGCGAAGATCAAAAGGTTCCCCTTTCTTCCCGGGCTGTGCCACCTGGACCACGCGGTACTCCGAAGAACGCAGAATGCTGCTGATGCCAAGGGAAGTTTTTTCTTGCCTGGTGAAAGGGGGGTGGGGTAGGTATAGGAGGGCTGGGGGACAAAGAGGAGGGATGAGACGGGGGGGAGGGAAGTACGGGAGGGGCGGGAGAGGGGGTGACTCGCTATATACGATACGTACTGGGTGGGAGGATGCGAGTGGAAGGTTTAGGACCGAAAGAAAGTGGACTGGTCAAGGATGACGTGGCAGCGTTTCATAGGCTCTTGTCTGTTGCCAGACAAAACGAGAGAGTGGATATGAAGAGCGGTTGTGGATAAGCAACACGAACCACAAACCCAAAGATGGTTGGAGAACGTCTTCGTTTAGACATTGACATCACAGGCTAGCATACAACATCCTTTATCGTGCAGTCACTCCCCGGCGCCTGGGGCTGAGCAGGCAGCAGGGGGGAAGACAGGACAAGGAGCTTTCCGTGTCGTGCAAGCTGGGAGTACACTAGGGGAAAGGAGACATAGGTGTAAAACGGGAGATAGACGAGTAGACATGGAGATGGATAGACAGGTACACCAGTAGAAAGGGGGGAAACTACTCATAACCAGCTCCCACCAACCTCTACAACGATGTGTGAGTCATGTAAAACGAAGACAGGGGAGGACGCACGCTCAACCATGACGTCGATCGTGTCCCCATCCTGCATCTCCAGCGACGCGGGCGTCTCGTCCTCTCCCAGCCTCTCGCCGTCATACAAGAACCTGTGTGAAATGAGTCACGGTCCAGGCGTACGTACAGAGGGAGAACGAACCGGATAGTCTGCACGTCCTTCCCGACACGCTGGGCATACGCGCCCTTCAGCTTGGACATCTTCGTGTTCCTCTTGATCTTGAAGAACACTTCGTCCCCCGTGCTAGTCACGACCTGCACATGCGCGCATGAGCATGCGTGCTCCTGCGCAGTGCCGGGAGACGACCCGAACGAAAACGTACCTTGACGTTGATAGGCTGGTTACTGTCCTGCGGCTTATCCTCCTGGTCATGCTGCTGTTCCTGATCTTCCGCATCGGCCATGACGTTCCTTCTACCTTGTAGGGTGTAACGCGTGTGCGTGCAAGTGCTCTTAACCGATGAACTGAAGCTTGGACAGGAAGGTCCGGTCCAATGGGTGGTGGTGGTGGTGGTTTGTGTTAAAGAGAGAGAGAGAGAAGGGAGAACGCGCGCTTTGTACAACGGGAACAACGGTGGCGAATTTTAGCCCGCGTCGGCGTTTACCGCCGCCGCAGACCCCACGCGCCTGTGAGTCGACGAGGTTGCAAGTCACAGTTATCGAGGAGCTCAGACTGTTCCATATATATACCGCTAGAAGCTGATGAGATACTAGGAATATAAGGAGGTGTAGAACATCTCCTCGTCTAATTGTAAACCTTAGGCACTCCCTAAAGAAGCGTATTCTTCTCCTTTGTGAAGTCATACATATGCGCTCAATACTGGAGAATATGCATTTTCGTCTCCAAGCTCAAAGCTTGGAGACGAAAACCCGTGTAATCAACCTGCATTTGCAGTTAAACAAAGTCTCCTAAAGAGGCATTATCAACACTGTCCAAGACTGAAACGCAAACGAGCTCAGAAAGTCCTCAACAATCCACATATATGCATACACGCATCCAACTCACCTTGAAGGAGAGAAGCTGGTAGTACGATGCAATTATAACCTACAATGAAAGCCGAAGTTAAAGCTGAGCTGATCTAAGCCTACTACTACTAAAACGGACACAAGCGAGGGTATGAACCAAAGCCTACAAAACACATCGATGCACCAAGATCCTCGCACACTCCCCACTCTCCACTCCTCGCCCAACCCCATCTAGTCCATCAGACACAGCGTCGAACGAGAGGGTTACAGACCAACAATCCACACGCTCAGTACGACACCAGCAAGCAGGCCTACCATCCCCCCCGGTATCCTCTTCCCCTTGAGCGCTGCGCCTGTCGGGCTGGCAGAAGGGCTGGCAGATGGGGTCGATGGGGTCGATCCCCCCGAGGCGGGTGTGCTGCCTGTAGGTGACCTGCTGTGTCAGTGTTTTGTGTGTGCGGAGGGGGAGGGGAGGTACCGATCGTTAGGGTGCTGATGGGTGCTCCGGCTGAGGAACAGCCAGAGACGAAGCCTAGGAAGGTAGAGGGTGAGCTGCTGTTGCTTTACAAGGGGAAGGGGAGGGGGACGTACTGTTCAGCTGGCTCTGGGCAGCTTGGATTTGCTGCGGCAGTACTCCGCCTAGGTTAACACCGCAGTTTACACACTGGAGCAGCTCGGACCCCACTGTGTTGCTACACAAGCAAGTGGTGTTACTCGAGTCTGTCCCGCAGCCCTATCGACGCATCTGTCAGCTAGGTTCTCACGAGGATTGTTTGCACGGAGGGGAGGGATGGAGGGAGGGGACGCACGGTAATGGCGGTAACGACGCTGCATTGGGCTGTACAGGCCGAGGGAATCGATTGTGGGAAAGAGGTGTCTTGACGTAGCTGAAGGGCGTGGATCGCCGCCGGTGAGGGGGTAGCGATTGCCAGAAGGGCTATGGGGGGTCAGTTGGGATCCTGCTCCGGATGGGAGGGAGTACCTGAGGTCAGTAGGAGGAGAATGATATGCATTGGTTTTGATTGTTAGAGGTTGGAGAGGAGATGAGAGTGGAGATGTGGGGGGAGTTAGATAGATGTATTGATGCTCGAGCAAGGGGTTTCCTAGGGGCAGCGCGAGAAGAGGAGAGGAGAGGGCGTCACTCCACAAACAAGGGAGCTGGTTTTGCCAGACCAGTATTTTGAGATCCGACACTAGGTCGGGTAGATAAGGGATAAAACGAGTGAGGGAGGAGAGAGAGGGAGGATGAAGAGCTGTACAGTCAGGTTGGAGGAATACTTGAATAGGACGACGGTGGTTAGGTGTACAAATAGAATGGATTATCCCTCCATCCCCGGCCGGAGGCTGTATTACGCAGATTCAGCACCGCGATCAGAGGCAATATATTGAGACACACGTGTAGCCGGTCACCGCTCACTTTACCGCCTTAGACACAGCCCAAATACCTTGTTGTCAGGACGCCGATCACTCGTGTACTCTGATCGGTCAGGCAAGTAAGCGGCTATCAGCATTAATGTCAACAATAATGAGCCATAACAGCGCAGTCATAATCTCCTATGCGTGATTTGACTGCGCAGCCAGCGGCAACCTCCGTCTGACAATATGTATCAATTTCAGAGGCATATCCTTTTCGGCTCCTCGGAAAGTCCTCCGTCTTCCCTCATAGAGCCACACCACACCACACCACACGAGCCCATCAACCATCATCTCACCGGATTTTCGCTCATCAGCACACGGACGCGTACGGCATCAGACTAGACGCAGAATCACAGTTCCTTCCCTTCCTTAGACTTCTTCGCTTCGAGCTTGTCCATCGCCCTCAGCCTCTCTGGCAGCGTAGGATGCGAATAATGATACGCAGAGTACCTTTTCCCCCATCAGTTCCTCGCCTGGGAGATGAAGAGGGAGAGACACTCACAGCCAGTCTACATGTAAGGTGCTCAGGTTCTTCACGTGCAGCTTGACGAGCGCGTCCCCGAGTCGCTGTTTCATCTCCCCTCCCATAGCGACTGCAAACGCGTCTGCCTGGTACTCATACGCCCTAGTAACGGCGTGCATCGCGAACTGCATCGCATGTTCCAGGGGCTGGAGGAAGAGCTGGAAGAGGAGGAACGTAGGTAGGATGGGCGCGCTGGTCGGGTAGAGGGGGATGTTGAACGACGGGAGGAAGGTGCGTGAGCTGAGGAAGGGAGGAAAGGAGCTGAGGAGCAGGAAGATGTGCACTTGGTTTAGGAGGAGAAGCTTGGTTGGGTGAGAGAGGGACCAGTGACCGAGTTCGTGTGCGAGGACGGCTTCCACTTCTTCCTCTGTTGATTGGGTGATCAGCGTGTCGAAGATGACGATGTGCTTGCTCTGCCAGGAGTGTTAGTGTGCTGCAGGTACGCGGAACTCAGAGAGGTGGCGCACCCAGGGCAAGCCGTAGAAGTACGCATTAGAGTGACTGCTCCTCTTGCTGCCGTCAATCTGGTACAGGTGTTTCAGAGGGAACTTGAGCCTCCCCGCAAGCCCTTCGATACGCTTCCTGAGGCTACTGCCTTCTTCCAGCGGGGTAAGCTTATTGAACAGCGGCTGGATGACAAGCGGGAAGAGGACGACCATAACCAGCTGGAAGACGAGCAGGAAGCCCATGAGGTACGTGACGAAGTCCTGCCCGAAGTGCTTGATTATCCCCAGGAAGGCGGCGAGGAAGGGCACGCCTAGGAGGGCGCCGATAGCCAGAGACTTGACAAAATCGAGCCAGAAGGTCAGGTGGGTCGTCTTATTGAACCCGTGGTGTTGCTCGAGCACGAAGGTGTAGTAGTAGTCCCATGGCAGGGAGGGGATCGTAGCGAGGAGAGCGAGGATACCGGCGAAAATGATGGATTGTGCGATCTGCGGATGGAAAGTTAGCTCTGTTCTATGCTGCCATAAAACAAATGGCGGAGGTCGAGAAAGGACCGTTGCACGCACCTCTCTCTCACCCCCATACCCGAAGTAAGCCAGCACGCCCGCACTCGCACTCCATGCCCAAGCATAGAAGTCCGAATACAAGATCAGCGTCCCCTCAAACATGCCCCATACAGTTTTAGTAAGCGTGAAGAGGGCTTTAGAACGGCCATATGCTTGGGACTTTGTGTATGTTTCCAGGGGGAAATGGTCGGCTAAAGAAGAGGGCGGGGCTGGCTTGGAGTAGTTCGGGAGCTGGCGGAGTCTATCAGAAGCATAGACGACATCAGCAAGTACAAAAGAGGCGAGGGATAGACGACGGACAGGATAAGCGTCTCAAATAGGCTGCTGGCGAGGGTGAGGCCGATACTGATGAGTCTCCAATTCAAAGGGCCGTGAGCGACGCGCAGGATCGGCAGCTGGATGGTGAGCTGCATCTTGTGTAGGACGCCTAGGATGGGAGAGACGAAGGAACGGAGTATGTCCATGAGTGATGTTTTTCCTGGGTAATGAAATGAGCGAGACGACGTGGATTTTGGAAGGAGTGGGCAGTGAGGAGAAACGGCGGTCATGTGCAAGAGAGGCGACATGTTTCGGCATGAACCAGATGATTATGTAAGACATTTACGTGCCACTTCCAGTCGAAATAATCGTGCCTCGAGCGCTGCTCATTTACTTCTTATAGTTCTGTCACCACCAACTTGTTCTCTCCTCCTCCTCCTGATGGATAAGGCCACGGGCCCGTTTGATCCTGGGTTTGGGAGAAGGATCCCAATAGATGGTGGAATCATAAGAGGGAGCTGTTTGAGCTTGGAGTGGTGGACTGGAAAGACTGGAAGGAGTGGGATTCGGACAAATATTTCACGAAGGCGAATAAGGGCTCGAGTTTGGGCAAGGAGCATAAGAGGGCGCTCAAGCAATATGAGAAGGAGCAGCAGGAAGAAGAGGAACAAGCGGAGGACGCAGAGGATATGGACGAGAGGAAGATCGCGTAAGACGATCTAGATATTGACACGCCAGACAACCTCCAACATCTAAACGCGACTAATTCATCTCGCTTGGTCAGGCTGAGGGACAGCCGGAGCCACCTGAGAAGAACGAGACTATGAGGAACCTCTTCGATGCTGAGATTGCATACCAATTTGCGCGCAAAAAATCTCCCGCGCAACAGCGGGCACAGGGTAGCTCGTTCTCCAGGATTTCTCTGCCGCAGGTAACGTCCCTTTTCTCCCACAGGATCTCAGGATGTACGGCGAAGCGCCCAGGGATATTTTGGCAGCACATTGTATACCATATCTACCCAATCACCACCTGCTTAATGATCGGTACGCATCTGTGTTTCCTATTCCAGAAATCACTGTGTCTGGGACCCGTAACCGCGAATCTTCTCCGCAAACGACCACTCCGTCTCGGAGGAAATTGCGTCTCCAATCTGTACACCGCGCTCCGTGACAGTGGCAATTTGGAACTACGACCGTATGAGGACGTCTGCTGTAAGACAAAGTCGAAGGCATACCTTGTTCAATGAGCGTGCGTCCCGATAGAAAAGCACCTTCATGCACTCCTGGATGATAGCACGTGCCTCTTCCTCTGTCATGGTTGTCTCACGCCCTTCGACCGCTCTCCTCAGCAGCGGTTGAGCAATGTATGCGCCGTACCCGGTTGCGAGGGTAGAGGCAGTGTATGTCGTTCCGAGCAAATCGACATAGCCGACGAATCTGCGCTGTCATTAGCAGAGAAGACTGTGAGTAGCAAGAAGATACATACGACTTGCCATCTTTGAAGCCGCCCACAAGGAGCGAGTTCCACAACGGGTTCATCTTGCTCCTCCGGGCATACATCACCTGAGAGAGATAGTGATATATCTCGTCCGGTCCAAGCTTGTGCCCATCCTCCGAAGTATATTCTTCGATCCTGTGACCACCGTCAATAACGACACAGCTTATGAGAACGAGCAGAGGAGACATACATCAAGTCATCGAGCAGGTGTTGGAGGTATTGGAAGTCGGACATGTCCCCTCCAGCTCCGATGAGGGTGTATTGACCAACGGAGTGCAGACGGGAGATATCCTTGAATCGTGCGAGAGAGCCATAAGAAGCTAGCAGGCACTATCAGTCGAGAACGTAAGGCAGAACGAACGAGCGAGCATACCAAGGCAATCCGCAGCCATCATAATCCCATCCTTGTACTTGATAGCCAGCACGGACGTTCCCGTTACAATGGGTTGTCTATGCATTATCTCAGTGATAATATGACTAACAGATGCAACAGAACGCACTGTGTATGCTGCACGCCGTCGGTGAACGCGTCATTCTTCGGTCCGTGCCTCTGACGCTCGTTCACAGGGTAAGTAGAGTACAAGTCGACTGCATCATTGCGCTGCTCTCGTGTCAGTACCTTGTCGTCCTCTTGTAATCAAGCGTACTGGGCGGCCCCAAGACAGAGGGAAATGGTCCATATTTGAGCTAGTTGGAGGGGAAAGGGAGACGGATACGCTCTTTGAGCGTTCGAGGACAGGGTGCGCGTGAACTGGAACGACGCGCAAGCTACTGCACTGCCACTAGAAAGAAGGACCGGAACAAGCTCTTCGGCTCCGACACTCACAAGCCACGGCTATTCGAGAGCGAAGAACAATACAATTGAGTTGTCCTAGGTCCGTCCCCAGTGACGCAATGACTGCTAGCTAACCAAAGGTGGCCAAGCTCAGATTGAGCGCTGCACACTGTTCCAACTCAAGCCACCCCGTACTCCGCTCCGGAACACTCAGCACTCCTGATTTCCTCTCCACCGGCCGCACCAACAGGCTTCCAAGTCCCCTCTTGAACCAACATATTGTACGTGTTCGCATATCCCCTGACGGTGAGATAGGCCATGCTCGGGTTGGGGTTGTACGAGCGGATGAAGGATGCCCACCGGTCTAGGACGGCTTGGGCGAAGGGAAGGTCGGCGGCATCTCGGTAAGGCAGGGCAGCGCGGTTCAGGGAGCCGAAGGCGAGGTACAGGTCGCCGGAGTGGCAGCTAGGATCAGCCATCTGTCAGCCTAGGACGTTGTGCAGTAATAGGAAGATGCTTACTGGAAGTACTCTTGACTCGGGTCGCCATACGGGAACCCTTCCTCGACAGGAGGCACACAAGCCGGCCAATTGGGACTCCACCAGTTCAGCTGATAGCTTCGCTCAAATTGGTAGTACCACAGGCTCTTGAACAGGCTGTGATTCAGGCCTGATTGGGCAGTTGCCTCCGATAGACAGCGGAAGATGGTATCTGTACCCATGCGAGCCGTCAGATTGAAGATGTCCAGTGTTGTGTTCGAGCCGGAAGGGAGGGGGAACAGACCACTCGAGAGAAGCGGGCCAATAGATGCATTGGAAGAACGAAGAGATGTGAGTATCCTGTTGAGCTTGTAATGCTGCCAGAAACATACCCCGTGGCTGCCACAGCTGCATTAAGCAAACTTTCACCTTGGGTCGGATATGAGATAATCGCTGCACCATCGTCTCTCATGTTGCCGATCATAACATTAACGCGGGCGAGTGGGCCAGTACCCGTTAGCGGCAGTTCAGTAGTTGTCACATACGTGCCGTCAACAACGGGTGCACTAGAACGCGTTAGCGCCTGCAGCTGTCACAATACAGGGCACGTACTTTGCAACAACGCTGATATTTACCAGCTGCAGCGGGTCATACGCTTTCAAACAGCTCAGTTGCTGTGCCACATTGTCTGTACCGTTGCATCCCGTCAACGCCAAAATACCTTGCGTTGTGCTGTTGTATTCTTGCGTAATAATCGGATAATACGTCCATGGCGCACTCATGCCACTTCCTACGGGATCGCTCTGCAGTATCGCGCCATTAAACAACCCGATGGCTGGTGGGCTGCCCAAGAGCGCTCGTACGCTCGCAGCACCCGCACTCTGCCCACTGACAGTCACACGCCTAGGGTCACCACCGAAGGAAGCGATGTGCTCTTGCACCCAACGCAGTGCTGTAACTTGGTCTGCAATGCCGAACGAGCCGTTCGTCTTCCCATCCGGGAGTGCCAAGAATCCCAGTGTGCCGAGGCGATAGTTGATCGTCGCGACCACCACATCGCCACGGGAAGCGAGGGCATCGCCGTCAAAGGTCGGGTCAGGACATGCCGTTCAGGAACGCGCCTCCATGTATCCACACCAGGACTGGTTTGAGTGAGGATGAAGAAGACGTAGTGGAGAGATGAGGCGTCCAGACGTTAAGGAAGAGACAATCTTCACTCCCCGGCCCCATGCCTCCGATTTGAGTGCAAGGAGAGCGGTAGGAAGTCGCATTTATGCTCGAAGGACCCGAATAGACGGTAGAGTACTCGAAGCGGGAGGGCGCGTTGGCATAGGGAATACCGAGGAAACGGAAGGAGAGCTGGTCGCGTGTTCTACATATATGGTCAGTCCAGACCACAAGGACTGAAGGGGCAATAAAGCCCACCCGAGAAAGCTCAAGTTCCCACTTTGAACCCCTACTCCGTACTTAGGATCCACAGGAGGGAACATATCCCACTCGGCGGGCACAGTCCCCTCCCCCGTGATCGTCCACCGCGCACTCTGTGTGCACAGGACCGGGAGTTTCTCCCCACAGCCCGCGGCAACAACTGTCCCGAATGCTCCCACCGCCTGGCAACCGCCCGAAGAGGACGGCGAGACCCAGTATCGCTGAAGGAATGGGTGATGACCGAGGAAGGACTGGTAGGCAAGCTGGTGTGTCATGTCGTAGGTGAAGAAAGGAGAAGACGTGGAGAGGAGAGACTCAGATAGCTGAGAGCAGGCAATGGATGCGGAGGTGCTATTAAGCGGTGTAGAGAGAAGCAGCGCCGAGGGATGGTTGGAGAATTCCGTCCCTGCATGATGTGATTAATACAGGTAAGTAAGAGCGTGAGGGGGCTCACAGTTGAGGTCATTCTGAAACAAGAGCGTAATGTCACTCCGAAGAGAGGTAGGGAATGGCGATGCCTGCACTAAGGCTGCGAGACCTCTCGCCAATCCGACAAGGAGATAGAGCAGCATCTTCCAGCCAGCACAGGTGGCACCCATCTCCGCAAGAGCAGCTTTATACTCCTTCTCTCATCATAGCGAACCAGCAAGAATGAATGAAGTACAGGTTGTCCTACTGGACGAATGGAGTCACGGGAGAGCAGATATGCCGTACCCTGCCACTGGTGGACTGAAGGATAATTGTGGGGAAGACGTTGCTGAGCTTCTCATACCCCATATATGGTCAATGGAGTTTGCCCGATATTTCTCCTCGACAAGATGAATAGGCAAGGATGACATTCTCCAGTTCAGAAGCTCTTGAACATGAGGTTGTTGGTTCTCAATAGATTTGTGTTGAAGTGAACAATTCGTGTTGGCCGCAGTGGACGAAGAGTACTCGTGCGTTGTTGAGCACATGGGATGGTGGAGAAGTGTTGGGCGCTTCTTGTCTTCCAGTGGCGGTGCATAATTTCCCTGAAGTTATTTACCATTTCTTTCTCTTCATCAGCTGTTTCCCCTCCCAGTGTATCCAATGGCCCGCAGAAGAAAACACCGCACACATGACAAAGGAGCTGCTCCAGATGCGGACGATGCGTCTACTCCGAAGTCTTTCATCATCAAGCATGGTCAAGTGGGGTCCTCGCTCAGTGGGCTCGTGAGGGATATGAGGAAAGTGATGGAGCCAAACACTGCAAGCCGGTTAAGAGTACGTCTGTATTGACCATCTGCGGTAAGTACGGTACTGATATTTGGGACAGGAACGCACACGCAACAAATTAAAAGATTATCTTACTCTCGCTCCTGCTTTGTCCGTCTCCCACCTCCTGCTTTTCACCCTCAGCGAACGCTCCCCGTACCTTCGCATCGTGCGCACCCCTTCAGGTCCGACCGCAACATTCCGTATCGAGCGTTACTCTACCATGGCCGACCTCCGCTCCGGAAAACGCAAGCCACGGGGTGAAGGCACTGAGTACCGGACATCACCGCTCATGGTGTTGAGCCAGTTCCCACAAGAACCGCCCAATGGATTGGTGGCGAAGCTCCTGCAAAGCCTCTTCCCCCCTCTTTCACCGCTGTCGCTCAAGCCTTCCTCGGCGAGACGAGTAGTCCTGCTCTCCTATGACGCGGAAACAGGCACTATCCAGCTGCGGCATTACCTCATTTCCATCCGATCGTATGGCGTGAGCAGGCGGGTGCGGAAAGTGCTTAAACCTGGGCTGGATTTGGGTAATGTCAAGGATGTGGCAGACTGGGTGCTAGGAGAAGAAGGTTACGAGAGTGCCAGCAGTGCGGGCAGCGAGGGAGAGGAGATGGACTTGCCGGTGCTTGCTGCGCTCGGTGGGAGAACGCGCAAGGGTGAGGGCAGTGTCAGGGAAGGCAGTACGCAGGGAGACAGGAAGAGGGCGGTGAAGCTGGAGGAAGTGGGGCCGAGGATGGAGCTGAGGCTGGTGAAGATCACTGAAGGCGTGCCAGGGAAGGAAGGGGGTGTGATATTCCATGAGTTTGGTACGCGATCAAGCGTATTGTTCTGGAGTGAATGCTTATATTGAGAACAGTACATAAAACTGCGGCGGAGAAGAAGGCGCAGGAGGCGGAGATCAAGGAACGTGAGAGGGTAAAGAAGGAGAGGAGGGAAGAGCAGGAGAGGAACGTGGCGCGCAAAAAGGCGTCTGGCAAGCCAGGGGATGAAGACGATGATGACGAAGAAGCAGACGAAGAGGAGGAAGCGGAGGACGATGTGACAGAGGTTGAGGAAGAGGGCTGGGAAGATGACGTGGAAGAGGCAGAGCAGACAGAAAACGACAGTGAGAGCGAACAAGATGCACCACCGCCGCCCAAGCGCTCCAGAATACGTCGTTAATCATGGCTATTTGTTTGTTTGGATTTCACGCCATACTATTGCATACATGTAATCGTTACATTATCGTCTGTTCCTGCTCACTCCGGAAGCGCTCGGCCCTGCAGCACTTCGCTTGATCTCTTCCTCATCCAGTCCGGCTTCCGCCAGAATCCTTTCAACCTCCTCTAAGAGCGGCTTATATGACGCTGAAACATGTCAGTTCGGTGAATGTCATGTGCAAGAGGCCACACGCACCATATTTCTCTTGCGCGAGTTCGAAACCGTCACGCCGACCTTGTTTGCCTCGGTTCTGGGTGATCTCCAAGGCTTTCTGTGCCCAATAGGTACCTGAAAAAAAAGGTTAGGACCGAGCAGCAATTACACAGCCGAAACAGCGTACGTGACCGATCGTAAAACATAGCAATCGTCTCTCCAGGAAGAGGTGTGCTGATGACTTCCTCAGGGGAGCGCGTAGCATCCATGCTCACACCCATGAACGCGGTCGCCTTTTCACGGATGTCCTTGTCCGGTGGTTCTGTTTCCATGAGCTGGTCTTTTGTCTCTTCTCCTTCAGCTTCATCCTCATCCTCATCTGCTTGCTCATTCAATTCCAAACTGTCCACATCACTGCTGTCCTCGCTGTCGTCATCGTTGCTTTCCTCATTGCCGAAGACGATCGTGTTCGGCCGCAGACAGTAGAATCGGTCCATCTTGTCGAGCTGGAGAGCGTAAAAATCGTCTAGCGTGTACTCGCGGGCACCAGATTCGTAGATGCCACCATAACTGATCCAAGGTAAGTAGGGTACGAAATGAAAGATATGAAACATACATGAAGAGGGTGTTCCGTAGAACGGCAAGCATAGCATTATACCTTGGAGGAGGAAGGGTGTCTTCGGGGTCATACGGATCATCATCGATCGGAGAAGTCACTACGTCTGGTATTGCAATTGGGGTCGGTATGACCACTTTCGGTGAAACAGGTGTTTCCTGGTGCAGATTTAAAGGGTGAGAATGTTTGGGGAGAGGGTAGAACGGAACGAACATCAACATCGATGGCGTCACCGTCCTCCTCAACCTCATCATGCCCTTCCTCTTGAGCATCTTCCTGCTCTGCCGGTGTTTTTAGGGTGACCTCGGGTACTCTTTTTCTCCGCCCGCCCGCCTTTTTGGGTCGCCTGAGCATCAGCGAAACCCATTTGCCATTCCCGGATGTTTGATAGCCGTACCTGAGGGGAGCTTCAATAACACTGGGTATATGAAAGAGGACGGACGAACATGTCATTGTAGAAAGTGCTCTCCAGTGTTTCCTCGTCCGTATCATTATCAAATACACCTCCGAACAGAATTCCCATGCCACGGTTGGCCCACCATGCCATGGTACAACCTGACCGGGCTGATGGTGGATGTCCGGCTTTCTTGCGTCGCTCCCATTTAAGTAATTTTGGATCAGCGTCCATTCTATTATCAGGGTCAGAAATGAACTGAAGAGAACAGTCATACCCAGGGAATCGTACCGTAATAGCCAATTATCTTCCAGCGCAACACCGTGCGCTCGTTTGCCCTTCACATACTCTTTGCAATAACCGCCTAATATCCAAGTTAGTGACTGATGGCATATTTTACTATTCGACAGTACCGTGCAGTATCACGCCTTCTGGTACAGGAAGGAAAGAGAAACCACTTCGCGGTCTTGCAGCAAGGATTAGGGCTGACCATCAACTCGTAGGAATACATACGAAGGCTTTCGATCAACATCCCTAAACTCTACTTCTTGCCATTTATACGTTTGTGTGTCAAACAGCCAGATATCGTTGAGATACACGGCTATGATAAGAATTGGTGAATGCCCGTGAAGGCGGATAACGAAACACGCACTCCTGACGCCGGGATCGTAGAACCCGCCAAAAAGGACAATCAGGTGCTTCCACACCGCCATTCTATAAAGTCATGTAGAAGGAACAAATGATCAAAGCGCACTACGTACCTGTGGCCCGATCGAGCTGTGGGTCGAACTTTCGTTTCGATTCTTTCCCATGTGCCCGTTGGTATATCGAATTGCCAGAAGTCACGATAGTGGTGGAATGACGTCTGGTTCAAAGAGGAAAATTCCCCACCTTTATATCGTAAGATTCAATAGCCGTTAGACATAAAAGTGAAGATCACCGAAGAGAAATAACTTTCCCCCAGCTTGCGGCATGCCTACCGTGGCATGGGCTGACCGCGGACCGGGGCATGTCGGCGACGTGTATCGACGCCATTCATCCTGCATGGTTGTCATTTCAGCCAATCCACTTATACCCCATTATGAAAAGTACCTTTTCCGGTGTATAGCGGTATACGTCATTATAGAAATACTGGTTCGCATTTAGCACATGCCGCAGAGTCGTGGAAGGACGCACCGCTTTCCCATCATCACTGAAGTATTCCCCGCCTATGCTGACAACCCCGCCTCAACCTCAGTACAACAGCATGTTTGGTGTCGTACCTATGCTCCAGAGATAGTTTCCGTTAGGATCAGGAGTGAACGTCGCATTGGCTCTTCGGCTTGGGGGACCCTCGACGGTCTCTTCGGTAACACGATGTTTCTGTCAACTGTATTAGGACCGATAGGAACAATGTTATTGACAACATACCTCCTCCCATTCCTTTCGCATCTACCAGTCATCTCGTGTGTTAACTATGCAAGTGCCAGGCATGCGGTATAAGAAGCGCACCTCCTCAAGAATCGTCTCTAGATCCTGATCGTCTTGATCGTCTTGACTTCCCTTCTTGGTAGCTTTGTCTTCTTTCTTCGCTGACTTCTTTTCAATTTTAGCTTTCTTAGCAGCCTTCGCGGCGGCATTGCCTTTCTTCTTAGCCATGATATGTGGTAGTACTCAGGCGCGCCGTAGACTGGGTTGCAAACCTCAGGTTGGCGCCTCTTCAGGCCAGGTCGGCGATAAGTTGAACACAGGATTCGGCGTTAACTGATTCTATTTGTCTTCCTGGAGAAATTCCGCTAATCTACACTAGTACATATAGTGGAACACGAGTCCTTTGATTGCGAGGTCCTTGCGTGGTAATTAATCATAAAGAGAGAATCCGAGAAGGCTGCGCTGGTGGATTTTATTGGTATTTATTTTTGGTTTTTCGTGCACCACTTCCTAGTTCCCGGATAGGGACCGATACGCGTGGAAGAGGGCGTCTTCGAACAGAGGATGAGTGTCTTCCACAGGATCCTCCTCTCCGTGACACTTGGCAGCATGCTTCCACCAGAAAATTTCCCGTACCTGAAGATATGTCAGCATCGCAGTTCACCCTTGGGTCCATGGTGGAAGCCTCACTTTGACATCGCCGGACCGGACACCATCGAGTGGAATCCACTTCTTGCATCGATGACAACGACCCTCGCGCATGGTATCCTTCATGTTCTTAGTATTCACACTTCTTTCGGTCGTCCGGAATGCTAGTGGTGGATAAAAAGGTTTTCCCGTTCGGGCGGAAATTCCATGATGATGTTGCATATGGTAGCTGTATTCAATAAGTCATGGTGCTAATAGGAAAGTTTGTAACTGCTCACTCTGCGAAACAGTGAGAACTTCACTCAAAAAAAGCAAAAGAGAGCACTTACTGTATGCCGAAACTTTGGTTTTGTACGCTACTCTTTTACCTTCACCACCCCGGCTGATGGGCTCGATGCAAACAGGACACATGGCCATCTTGTCCTTCCCCATGCCCTTGACTAGTCGAGGTGTATACAGGTCATAGACCGAACGTGGTTCGTTGTAAGTCCATCCGCCCTGGGGTTGCTTCACAGTCATGCCACTGGAACAAACTGGTCAACAGCGGCATTAGGAACAAGGGCATTACATACATCTGACGGAGAGCACGGTGACCAATTTCATCTTCGCGAGCGAACAAGGACGACATGGGCCATCGCCGGTAAAATAGTGAAAAGTCTTCCACGATAGGAACGTCCGGAGGAAGAATTCGCCTAATGTATGCGCCGGTTTCATCGAAAATGGCCGGGTCACGTTCAGCAGGTACAGGAGAGGAGGGTTCCTCTGCTGACTCTGAGGAGATCGTGGCCGGATGGGGGTCATCAGAGCCAACGCTGCTGCTTGTGGTCTTGATCGTGCCAGAGCTGGTGTCACCTTGAACAGAGTGCTGCGATGCGGTGAGGGATGTAAGTGTGCTTGAAGTCCAAGTCCGAGCTGGTCTACTTGACGTAGAGGTTGTTGTACTACTTGAAGACAATCGCTTACGGCGTGATTTTGTCGATGTAGCCGGGATGATGGGTGGGGCGGCAATGATGGGCGTAGGAGCACATATCGATAGTCGGAAGCGCTTGTTAGGAGGCGACGAGGGCTCTTCGATTGCATAGGGGAGAGGACGTTTGATTACAGAGGTGGTCTGGTTTTCTGGAGAGTCGTCGTTAGAAGACAGAGAGGTCAAAGCCGAGGAAGGTGCAGGAGAGGGAGGGACGTAGTCAAGGTCCTCCTTTTCCCACTCTGCGGTACTGCGGAGGGCTGAAACAGGTGTATTAACACGCTCGTGCCTTTTGAGGGATGAAGGAATGACAGAGAGATATCCTTCGGCTGTGAGGGATATTCCGGATCTATGGCTTGAAGACGAGCTTGACCTTGAGTGCCCACAGTTGCTTGCGAGGGGCGTCACCTGCACTTCTGTTTCTGCAACAGCAATAACAGTTGTCTGAACCTTGCTGATAGGCTTGGAAACCTCAACAAGAGGACGCGCCTCAGGTATGACTGGCGAGACAGAACGCATCTCGAAGTTGCCTAGAAATGGATTGGGGCTATGGAGAATACGCCGCGTCCGTTCAGGCACCGGAGAAGTGGAAGTAGAGCTAGAGGTGCGAGGAGAGTCAGACCAGGAGAAGGCAAAGTCCGGAGGTTCGTAGACTGCGTCAGGAAGGCCTTCGAGTTGATGAAAGAGAGGTGAGTCAGGACTATCTTGAGTGAGGTACGTAGGTGTGAACGAAGAAAAGTCCTGAAGTGCATGTAAGAGCTGCTCTTAACCAATTTCTTACGCATTTACATCATCATACGAGAACAGTTTCGGAGAGCTTGACTCGGACACGCGGTCAGATGTAAACGTGGGGTCTGGGAAGCCGGAAGTTGGGATAGACAATGACACCGCATACGGGCCGCGCGCATGCGAGTCAAGTCCAAAGGAAGAGACAATGTTCCGCCACTCGTCAGTTGTATGCTCAGCGTCAATGAACGGGTTCGCATGCAAAAGCAAGGGGGGAGACAAAGAAGAGAAAGAGTGAGGATGTGGCGGAGTACGGCTTTGTAACTTGGCCGAGTTGCGAGACTGACTACTCGAGGCGGCTGCGAGGTCTGGCGGAGAAGACGATGCGGGGCTGATGTGTAGCCAGTCTTCCAGCTTAAGTGTGGGTGGACTATCCCGTTTTTGTCTACGTCGCCGTGAAGGAGTGTTCGTAATATTCGTCAGAGGCCTATTAGTAGACATGTCGATGCGAAGCAGAGTACAACAGTTGTAGAATATACAGAGGTGGTGGGAGAGAAGAGAGACGGATAGACGCGAAGACGCGAAGACGCGTTTCGGTCTCGGAAGCTCTGGAGCGACGCGCCCTCCCCGCATCTTTTACGTATTGTACTATCGCCTTGTCGAGCATAATGGACCTACCGAATGTCATTACTATTAGTGATGATGACGATGATGGATTCATGCCATCCTCACAGATAAGCAATGGATCTATACTGGAAAACCTGGACCGTGAAATGGAGCGATGGGCTGCGCTTGCAAGCCAGCCTTCGAGCAGTGGCTCGCCCCGTAAGAGGAAACGGAGTGGAGTGGAAGGAGACAAAGAGACAGCGGGAGCCGCGGCATGTACTCCGTATCTCGTTCCCTCCCGAAATCTGACATTACAAAGGGGGCGGCGAAAACGTCGAAAGCTCTCGAAAAGAAGGCCGAGGCGGAGAGGAAGAAGGCCGAAAGGCTTAGGTTAAAGGTGTGTGAGCCCTCCTACGCTCCATGGGGTGTTCTCATCGAAGAGATAGGCAGAGAAAGATGCTGCTAAAGCCGCTGAGAAAGCTCACGCAAAAGCTGTGAAAACGGTCAACAAGCTGATTTCGAGCAAGAAGGACACGTTGCCGGATATGTTCGTCGAAGTATGCTACGCAATGCACGAATCCCCCCAGTTTCAGCCGATTGCACACCATCTGAAACAGACGATAGTCGACAAGTCCGGCAAGCCAGGAGCACGAGATTGGCCAATACGTGTCGTCGATGAGCTAGACCCGCCTAACAGCATTTGCTGGACAAGACGCGTTAAATCGCGGTACGACGAGGGCACCAGGCAGTTCGTGCCGTTAGACGAGCCGCTTAGCGTAATCGAGAATGCGCGCCTGCTGTATCTACAGAAAGAACATCTCCAGAACGGCTTAAAGAGCGGAAGGCTCGAACAAACGGTGCAGCGCCTGCGAGACGAACTTGGGCCCAAGGCACTGCTGTTCGCTATGATCGATGGGGGCGGCCGATCCAAGGAGACAGAACGCCAGCTGACGATGAGGATGATGAAGTACCAGCTTAATGTCATTCGTGTGGATGGGTACCAGGATGCTGCAACATGGCTCTATGACATGACTGCTGATTTGGGATACAAGCCGTACAGGTATGTGTATTACGGCCTGTATTAGGGCCATTTGGCTGATTTCTCAATAGACTACTGGAGAAGTCACATCTCCCGAACATCGGGGACACAAACATCGACGCAGGAGCTAACTCGCGGGATACCTGGTACAAGATGCTACTCCAAGTGCCGCGCATGACCGAGTCGGCCGCACAGGGTATAATGAAGGAGTATCCAACATTTCATTCCCTCATGTCGACATATCAGTTGGCCGGATGGCAAGGGGAGAGATTACTGGAGAATATATTGGTGAGCAACAGAGGTTGATGGCTTGGCGGGAAATCTGATGGACCTAAAGATCACAAAACGAAAAGATGGAATGGATCGACAACGCCAACGCCTGGGTGGGAGACTGTCGAATCGTGTTTGGAGATCGCTGACTTCAGAGGACCCGGACGAACATTTGGCGCAGTTTGGACAAGGTGCTGGAATCGATGATGACGATGACTAGTGTTCTTGCACAGGGTTGCCTTTTTTGTATCCGAGATCTTTGCATACCCCACATCTACATTTTTGGAACATTGTATAGTTGTACATCTTGCGTTGTAAATTAGCGCCTTGTCGATGCTCATTCCTTTCCGGATGTAAGCAGCTGGCCTGCTCAGCAGACGACGTCTGATTTGCAGCGAGCCGCGAGATGCGCAGTCAGCGCCAGCTTGTCGACTTCATGCGTACTTGTCTTGGTAAATAACGGTGTCGTCGTCACCATGACTGATGTGCTGCGCTGTGCGGCTTTTTAAACCGTCTGTTCGCCACATGAGCTCAGATGAGAGGAGATTTTTTAGTATTAGATTCGAGAGATCAAGCCTGCCCTTGGATATGAGTAGTTTCTCGGAGTGTGGTCAACTTGACGAACCGGTACACCTTCCCATTCAAAGATCTCATAGGCGTTCCTTCCCTTTCTTCCGGGTCCAGCTTGGATGATCAGTCTTCGTCGCCGTTTCGATTCACGGTATGACCGAATTCCGCGAGAAATCTTAGGAACTCATTTGAGTGAGATATGTTGGCGAACATTGGGTGACATACCTTGAACACCGCCAGGAAGATCGTTACCGCAAGTACGAGCACGCCTCCGATAGTTGCGGTAAGTACAACCTTAGCTACTCAAAGATTCAGACAGGAATAATATTAAGTAAATTGACGTACATTTGAAAGACTGGAGGAGACTGTTGTAAGTCGAGGCAGAGGGTGAGGCGGCCGCAGATGTTGAGGACGAGGACGCCGACGATAGTAATGTTGACGATGCCTCCGACATGACGATTATTTCGTCAAGTAGAGCAAAGTTGCTCTTGCAACTTCATAACAAGCTCAAATGCTTGGGGCGTCGTGTATGGCCCTAAGCAAGCCTGCTCAACGAAACCTGAACACCTGATGGATCGGAGGTGATTTCGGAAGCGCGTTTCCGAAGTGTTCCCGTAGCCCGCGTGAATGTGAAAACACGCGCCGTCATTTAAACGCGACGCGTGCTTGTCAATCTGCTCTTTTGCATATATCTGCTAAACACTCTGGTTAATCTGCCCTAGATGGCGCCTCGCCCATCACAGCGTTTTGGGACACAAGTGTCGCACTCTCAAACTAATGGGCGAAGACAGGCACCAGCCACACAGAGGGGCTACGCAGGGAGGAGACGCGGGCGGCAGGTCGAGGAGGACGAGGAAGAAGAGGAAGAGGAAGGGGATCAGTTAGAAAATGACAATGAAGACGAAATGGGGGAAAACGAGGAGGTAGAGGAAGCATCGGTATATGAACACGCGTCTGTCTTGAGGGCGTGTAGCTTATAACCCACAGACCGAAGATAAAATGGCGGCCGACCTCGTACGACTGGCGCTGTTCACAGAGTATAAGCATGGCCCGCTGCGTCGAGATGAGATCAATAAGAAAGGTTTGTCATTGCTTGGTACCTGGCGACGCAAGCTGAATGATGTGCAGTACTGGGGAAGTATACTCGCGCATTCAAGACGGTCTTTGCAGCCGCCCAGGAGACCTTGAAAGACACTTTTGGCATGGAGCTTGTTGCCCTAAAAACAGCTGGGCATCGAGAACGGCTGGTGTTAGAAGAAGCGGATGAAGCTCCAGATGCCAATGGCGTAACCAGAAAGAAAAGTTCGTTTCTGCTCCTCTGCAATGATTGAAGACTAACACCTGTCCTAGTCGTGCCAGCTGGTCCCCGCGCGTGGATCCTCCGCAGCTGCCTTTCAGAATCCATCATATCTGCGGCTGCAGAGCGCGATCAATCCACAGCTGAAGCTGAAGAGGATGAGTGGTTACATCTGCCGGACGACCCACTTCGGCCTGAGCGTGCACCAGGGACGTTGATCGCTTGGCAGAGCGCGGACGATGTTGGTCTCCAAGGGTTGATGTTTGTCATTCTGAGCTTGATGCTTGTAAATGGGAGATCGATGCCAGACCGTGCGTTATTCCACCATATTGCGGTCGACCCGTGCTAAGAAACTGCGACACAGCCCAACTACGCTCGTATCTCAAAAAACTAGGTATATATGCCAGCGTTCCATTGACCACCGCCTCTGGGAAGAACGTCTCGCTGGACACGTATCTTGGCACACTTACAAGGTTGGGTTACCTCGACCGCACCCGTACGCATCTCGCCGCACTCGGTACTCAAGCTCCCCCAACCCAAGCACCTGGTCGTGGGCGACGCGGCCGGGGATCTGATGATGTTGAAGAAGGCGATGTTTCGTATGAATGGCGCTGGGGCCCACGGGCCGAAGCAGAAATTGGCGAGAAGCGCGCAGCTGAATTTATTGCTGACGTGTACTTGAACAGGAGGGAGGAGGTTCAGGGAATCGAAGATAGCGATGAGGAAGAGGAACCGCAGCCGACGAGGCGGGGAAAGGGAAGAGGAAAGCAGGATGCGGCTTCAGAGAAAAGAAGGCTTAAGCAGGCGAGGAAGGAGAAAGACCGCAGAGAGGTGCAGCGGATCCTCAAGGAGGTCGAGCGAGCAGCAGGTGGGGACCTTGTGGCGTGAAGCACCACTGCCGGAACGTCGCGGGAACGTATTGTTTTCGATTTCTTTCATCTGTCTTTTCTCCTGTACGCTGACAATGTTCATCTCTAATAATACTTTTAACGGCAACAAAGCCTGACTCAACCACTTTCTTCCCACGCATCCTTCTATCTCCCTTAGCTTGCTCACATTGTTTCCCGCAGCCCACCTTTTGATCTCTTCTCGGCACCGAGAACAGTGAAGATTCCGGATAGACCAAGGTGAATGGCACCCGCCGACCGCGGAAAATTCTCCGGCGGCTTCATTGGTCTCGCAGCAATGAGGACCTCCGGCGCCTTGAAATTCCTTAACGCCGCACATGATCAGTACGCATGTATCACTTTTACGCGCCCTGTTCATGGGGCATTGTGGTAGGGAAAATCGAGGTTTGCAATGGTGCAAAGACAAACCACTCAAAAGGATGACTTAGACGACCTCACCCCACAATCAGAACAACCTTAGGAAGAATCTCAACAAGTGCGATAAGTGTTGGACAAGTTAGTCGATATTATATTCCCTCTAATTGCAATCGAACATCCGGCCGTCGTAGTACACGCAAAGGCGGCTCTTACGGGAAAATCTAAAAATACCACGGGCTCTGATTCACGTGAAGTGACGCCTTCCCCGCGTTCTCCTCGTCGCCCCTGTTTGGAGATTGCCCCTTGTCCCCTTGGGATCGTGTGCAACTTGTCAACCGACTCTCTTCAACTCGCATATACTATGTCTACAGCTGGATTACAGAATGAGGCTCTCGGATCTGGAACGTTGTGGACTGCTCCTCCAAATGACGACGTGCAATTGAGCGAGTATATCAAGAACTTCATCGCAGACCATCCAGAGGTGCGAAACATCTGTTCATCCATCGAGGCGAATCGACATACTGAAACCCGGTAGGCACAGGAAGCGCTCTCAAACCCGGTGTTGTCTGTGCCGGAGGAAGACGACTCTCACCCTCTGGCAGACTACTTCATCTCGTGCGGACGGTCTTCAGTCTTGTACTCTCGGACTGACCAACTCTTGTAGCACATCCCACAACACCTATCTACTCCATAATCAGCTGTACGGTCAAGCGTCGGCTGATTCGTACACCCATGTTCTTTCTCGTCATGCTCGCTGTATCGAGATCGACGCCTGGGATGCGTCGTCTCCGACTCCGTTGGGCGGTGTCATCGTCGTCCATGGCCATACACTCGTACGGAGTATCCCTTTTCGGGAAGTAGTGGAAGCTATTGGTCAGGCAGTGGATGCAGACCCCGAAGGTTGGCCAGTGTGGGTCGCATTGGAGAACCATACTGGGCATGCAGGGCAGGGCGAGATGGTCCAGGTATTTGAGGAGGTGTGGGGCGATAAGCTTGTCCGCGAAGAGCTCCCAGACGTGGGAGTGATCACACCCAGAGATCTATGGGGAAAGATCCTCCTGGAGGTGAAGTACCTGATCGTGTTCAAACGCCAGTACTGACTCTTTTGCAGGTAGAATGGTATCCGGAGAGCGGGGCGGTCCAGCGACATGGCATCTTCAACGAGTTGCACGAGGAAGTGAAGAAGATGGTGCAGGAAGTTGACCCTACTCTCGATCCGAAGGTCCTCCCTGAGCTTGCAGCGCTAGGCGTCTACGCGAAGAGTATCAAGCCGCATAAAGACTTCTTAACAAAGAGTACGACCCCAAACGTACCATTACAGAGAAGCGCTGATTGCGTGGTGTGCAGAAATGGAGCAACCATCTTATGCGCTGATGAATATCTCGGAAAAAGCGGCGGCTGAGCTGCTACCAACTTCACTCCTGGATCTCATCTCGAACAACGGGAAACACCTCATGCGCGTATATCCAGAGGGTATCCGGTAAGTTCAGTCCCATCCCCAGGACGCTTACTCATGACGCACAGGATCAATTCCGAGAACCTCGGTAAGTTCATCTCTGACTCAGGTGCTCTCGCCTGACGTAGAACGCAGTCCCCCACCGTTTCTGGCGAGGCGGTGCCCACATGCCTGCGCTAAACTGGCAGAAATTCGACAAAGGGATGCAAATCAACGAAGGCTTCTACGCCGGCACGCGGGGGTGGGTGCTCAAGCCGCCAAGTCTGCGTGCAGACTGGGACGGCAGCGGCAAACGCAACGGAACCGTCTTTTTCGCAATTAGGATCGTTGCAGGGTGTAACCGTGCGTCCGCCTACTCGTACGTTGGTTGGGGGATGCTGAGCGCTAGCAGTCCCCGTTGCTAAGGGTGTCACAGACGGGGAATCGGTCGAACTGGGGATCAAGACAGAGATACTCCACTCGACGGGGGATACGATCAAGCGCACCAAGCACGTTCCAGCGCGTGTTTCTGCCTCAGGGGCAGACGCAGAATGGGACGATCACGAGCCGCTCGAATGGTCTTACACCGACGAGGAGTTAGTCCAATTCCGGTGCGTGTTCTCTCACTTCTTTGGGTGAGGGGAGAGCTGGGGGCTGAACTGCTGGCAGTATCCTCCTAGTACATGGGAAATGGGACGGCGAACAAGATCTGGGCGCGTTCAGCGCTCCAGTGGACAGGCTGCAGCAAGGTGCCTCCTTCCTCTCCTCTCCGAAGTGCAGCAGTTTATCTGACCTAAACTACAGGCTGGCGGCTCGTCCGACTGTTGGACCTTACAGGCCGGCCGACGGAGGGGACTCTTTTGATCCGGATCGATATTGGCAAGCAGGGAGAGGGGGAGGTGGATGCTTGATCTCCCCTCTTCGCGGTGTGGAGTCCCGCTGTACGAGTGGAATGAGACGCAACAGAATGTGTGCGATAGCTCTTAGCTAACTGAATGAATCCAAGCAATACCTGAACCGCACACCACACCCCAGAAAACCTAAAAGTTCCATTCCATAACTTTCTAGTGTACAACAAGACGATTCCGGGGCGTGTAGGAGGGTACATTGCATTTGCGGAGAAAGGAAGTGCGGGTTTGTGGGAGGACAGGAGGACAGGAGGACAGGAGGGTGAGGTCGTGTGTGATCAGTTTGGCGTGTTTCCGCAGAGTTCGATTCGGGCTTTGGGTTTGTGCCTTTGGGCATTGTTCGGCGTGGTGTTTGGCTTGGTTTAGGTAGGTAGGTGGGTTTAGGTCAAGCTATCGCGTCCTTTTTGTAGTTCGGAGTATTAGCGGACTGATCAGGGAGGGTAGGGCAAGCGCGCGCAAGCCGACGGCGGATGGGCGAGCTAGGGCACGGAAAGGCAAAGGGAAAGGGAAAGGGAAAGGGAAAGGGAAAGGGAAAGGGAAAGGGAAAGGGAAAGGGAAAGGGAAGGTGAAAGTGAAGGTGAAGGTGAAGGTGAAGGTAAACAAGGGGGACAAGAAGTCGGGAGAAGGCCAGACAGGCGCGTTGCCAGGTTTCGGACAAAGCCGAGGACGGTGGCAAAGCCCAGGCGGCATTTGGGAAGAACACCCCTCCCCCCCACCCTAACCCCCGTTAGCGCCTACCAAACGCATCATCCCCCTCTTCCTCCTGGGTCAAACCCCGCCGATCGCCAACTGCCAACTGCAACTGCAGCTAAGACGTAAAACTCGGTCCTAGTTCTTCCACGACAGCTAGGACGACTGAGATGTCTAAGGTTGGGGTTAGACCAGATTCGGTTCGGTGGAGCAGGGAAGAGGTGGGCAGGGTAGAAGTGGGCGGGGAGGGGAGTGCGGAGTGCGGAGTAGGGAGTAGGGAGTAGGGAGTAGGGCCCCGAAAGACGAGCTGAGGGAAGGGGAGGGCCTCAGCCCCCAACTCCCAAACTCCCCACTCGCCTAAACCAGG
>NW_024467217.1:339868-340833 GCF_000292625.1 Dacryopinax primogenitus | reverse complement strand
AAAAAAAAAAGATCAGGGCTCACCATCATTCTTCCCCCCTCTCCAAATCCTCCCCGCCTCCCTAGCTCTGTACTCAAATGGTGTCCCCCTCCCCCCTCCCCCCGCACCAGCACCAGCGGGCCCCACACCCCCGGAAGGCTCGAGTTTCCTCCGAAGAGCAGTTGTCTTAGCCCGTTCTACGAGTTGGTCACATACTTGTTGGATCTGGCGCGAGCGGAGGGCTGTTGTCGTGGATGTCAGTCCTCCTCCTCCTGCCCCTGCCCCTGCTACCACTCCTCCTGCCGCTGCCGCTGCTGCTACACCTGCAGATGGTCGCGCCCCCGCCCCCTCCCCCCCAACCCTCCCAAGACCTCCAAAATCTCATCATCCCAAAGGTTATCCGTCACCCCATCCGAGGAGAGGAGTATGATGTCCCAAGGCTGGAGGGGGATCGTGTATGTGAGGATTTCGGGGTTGGGGCGGGGGGCTGGGGCTGGGGTTGGGGAGGCGCTTGGGGGTGGGGAGGCGCTTGGGCTTGTGGATGGGGCTGGGGCGCTTAAGGAAGTGGAAGCGGATGTAGTCAGGACAGAGGCCGGCAAAAGAGTCGCAGTCGGAGTCACAGTCGGAGCGAACAGCCTAGAAGAGGAAGAGGTAGACAGGCTCCGCCCCAGCGCCGTGGCCGATGCCGATACCGGTGCCGGTGCCGTTGCCGTTGCCGGTAGCGGTAGCGCAGATGGATATTGTTGAGTGTGCAAATGACGATACTGTTGCTGTCCCTGTGGCTGTTGTGGTTTTGGTTGTTGCTGTTCCTGCAGCTGGTGCTGTTGGTGCTGGTGCTGGTACTGGTGAGCGCTCCTCCCCTCCAAACCGCTCCCACTCCCACTCCCACTCCCACTCCCACTCCCACTCCCACTCCCACTCCCACTCCCACTCCCACTCCCACTCCCACTCCCACTCCCACTCCCACTCCCACTCCCACTCCCACT
>NW_024467217.1:315490-339744 GCF_000292625.1 Dacryopinax primogenitus | reverse complement strand
CCACTCCCACTCCCACTCCCACTCCCACTCCCACTCCCACTCCCACTCCCACTCCCACTCCCACTCCCACTCCCACTCCCACTCCCACTCCCACTCTCACTCCCATCCCCAGAGAGTGAAACCGCCGCCGTCCCCATCGCCGTCCCCATCGCCGTCCGCAAGCCCCATCCCCCCCTCCTGCCCGAGCGCAATCCCCTGCCTTTGCCCTTGTCCAAGCGCCTGCTCTTGCCCAGTCCCAGTCGCACCCACCAGTGCGGATGTGGCCACCGGCGAAGGTGCAGCCACCGGTATAGCCACAGACTTCGACACAGGCCTAGCCACAGACACAGGCTTTGACACGGACACGGGTGTGGAGACCTGCGCCGGCCTGTTAAACCCTTTCTGCATCGCCGGCGTACGGAAGACGATTTTGAGCTTGTAGGAGTTAGGGTTGGAGTTGGAGTTGGAGTTGGGTTGGAGGGCTGTTGGGACTGTTGCTGCTGGTGCTGCTGATGGTAGCGGCGGCGGCAGCGTTGATGTTGTTGATAGTACTGCTGCTGCTGCTGGCCTTGTTGTTGCCGTTGCCCGTGAGGGTGGGGGTAGAGTGGTCATCCCTACTGGTACTCTTCCCGACAGTGTTGGTGTTGGTGTTGCTGCTACTGCCGGTGCAGGCGCTGCACTCGTCATCCCCATCCCCATCGCCGTCGGCGCTGTTATCCCCACTCCTGCCGCCCCCACCCCCATTCCCACCCCCGCCCCTGCGGTCCCCCCCACCTCCCCCTCCCTCCTAACACACCAAAGCACACAATCCCCCACATGAGCAACCCTCAACCTCCCCTCCTCATCCAATCGCGCCAAAGTGCAGGTAGCGCTGCCCTGGAGGTTGGCAAGGGCGAATGCGGATAGGGTTAGCGAGGTGGAGGTTAGGAGGGCTGGGTGGGGGTCTAGGGGGGTGCGGGGGGGAGGGGGTGCTGGTGAGGGGGAGGGGGAGGCGGGGGGAAGGTGGGGTTGGGATGCCGGGGATGGGGATGGGGATGGGGTTGAGGTTGTCGGTGTTGGAGTTGGAGATGCTGTCGACGCAGAAGCAGCGGCATTCAAGGCCGCACCCCTCGCCTCATAACCAGCGCCCACCAGACACTTCCCCCCCTCCCCCGTCGGAGCCAACAACTCACTCGTCGACCCCGCCACCGAAGGTGACATGAGCGACGCCGCATGAGAAATGAGACTGAGAGCGAAGAGGCCTGGGTTGCACCTTGGTCCTTTGAGGCCTCCGACGCCGTCTGATATGCCCATGGAGTCCTTTTGGCGGGCGCAACATGACATAACACACGACACCGCAGAACGAGCAGAACAGCAGAAGGGGGAGAGCAAGCAGAGCAAGAGCGGTGAGCGGAGTCGAAGGAGTGAGGAGGAGACTCACGGGTAGTACGAAATAACAGTCTTCTCCTACTTGTACCACCCCACCCCCTCGCGGTACACACGCACCCCCATGCTTAGGCATCCCACTCGCAGCAGTACAAACGGTCCATTTCCTGTGGTTGTCCTCCGGTGCTAAGAGAGTGTCCGTTTGCGGGGGGAGGAGGGAGGGGGTGCCTGAGGTGGAGGGGTGCTGGGTTGGTGGTGCGGGGGGAGGAGGTGAAGGTGGGAAGAGAGTGGTGGTGCTCTTTTTTGGCCTTTGGCGGGGATGGGGATGGGATGGGGCTGGTGGTAGGGAGAGGAGGAGAGCAGGATAGGGAGATGGTGGATAAGGGGATGGGGATGAAGGAGTGAAGAATGGCGCGGGCGCTGAGGATGAAGTTGAAGTTGTTGCAAGTGTCTGAAGAGTACGTGATAATCGTCGTTTATGTGCTTGTACTAGTTGTAATTGTGCTGAAGTAAGCAGATGAGGACCTCTAGGTAGTGCGGACATCGTCCCCAGTTGAAGACTATGAACGAAGAAATGCGGGGGAGAGTGCGACACAGTTCGGACACTCAAGCACAACAGAGAGAAGGGCCACAAAGCCACACTCACTCAGGGCACTCTCTCAAATGAACGATCATTTTGTGGTCCGGTACACTGCGGGTACACATTCCGTCTTTACCCGACACCTTTTCACATAGTGAGTCACGTGCATTCCCCCCTCAGTGTGTGACAACGTGTGATGTCGACGTCACCTAGTGTTGCTCATGCTCGTGGGTGAGGACACGGATCTACGACTGCTGAATGGGATTGTCGCACTCACTCACTCACTCACTCACTCACTCACTGGCAGCCGCATTCCACCAACGAGCTTGGTGGCTGGCACAGCACACCACGGCACACCACTATTGATCCCACACTTTAACCGCCCCTCCCTCCCTCCCTGCTTGCCGCCTCTCGGGACGAACGATCCCCCCTATCGGATCAAACACCTGCCTTCTTTCCTCCCCCTCCCTGTGCCTGCCACCCCCAAGCCAGCACCAACCTCCTGGTCTTACACCAGAAAAGTACTCATACCGCTCGAGCTTGCTGCTGCAAGGAAAGATCCGTATCATAGAGATCGACATTCACCTGCCGTCTTTTCTGCTCTCCAGGGCTATGTATGCGGACAACGTCTCTAGTCATACACTCCTCTATCCTATTTCCTGCCCATCAGCGCCCCGCAAGGCTGGTCGACCGCACCTCGCTCAACAGGCTCTGCTAGCCTGGGGACATTCCAGAGAAACAGACACGGCTCTCTCCTGTCTGAGTCTATCTGAAGAGTCCTTCCTCACTTCTCTACTCCAGCACAGCCCCGATCCCTCCCGGTGCAAGTCCCCCCCCCCCTGAAGTAACACACAAAGCTGTCTGGACTCGCCAGCGTAGTAACACATATGTCTATGCTCCGTTAGCGGAGGGGACAGATCTCCAGCTGCTGCACAGGGTTGGGATTGTAATTGGGGTTGGGATCGGGACGGGACACCACACGCTCGCTCACTAGCAGCACTGGCTAGCTAGTAGGCCGCCATATGCCGCTAACGAGCTTACTGGCCACTGGCTCTGGGGGTTCGGGGCGGGATAACCTTCTGTGGTGAACGACGATAGCATTGAGCATAGGTCCGCGTGAGCGGACCCTCTATCTACGTGGCACGCTCAGATCCCTAGGTGCGCAACTTGCACACCGACCTAACCCTTGGCTCACGATCTAGAGCTCGACACCTTCATCAGATGATTCTAACAGCCCGCAGCAACCTGACCAGTCCCCCATATCTGCTTTGCTCTGCCTCTCGAGTGAATGACAGATCCTTATCTGACTATCCCTTACCTGCCGTCCCTCGCACCGCAGCAGGCTGCAGCACAGCCTTCCAGTCGTTCACTCCCCGCTGCTTAGTACTCTTGCGTAACTCTCCACCCCGCCTGCCAGAATATCCAATTCCCCCATGTACAGGCCCTCTCTTCACTCTACTTCCCGAAAGATCACGCCGACAACTCTGTCCAGGGATGATCCACAGCACAGAGTTCTTCCATCTTCTCGTATGTGCTATATCCCATCCATGCGTGCCACATGTACCCTGCCAGAGAATCTAGCTATAGGCGCCATCCCTCCCTCACGACCACCATCCATGGTCTTATTTCATTCCCTATTCTGCACAACGTCGAACCGCACCTGTACAGGGTGCGTTCCGCTCGCGTTCGACTCGAGTTGGCTGAGGAACGGCACAACCGCGCTGAACGGCTCGGTTGTTTTCGACCTTAGTCATTGGGTGACAGCTCAACACGCATAATGCGCGTGGTCGTCCACCTGTTGTGCGCCGGTATTGCATGGGTTCAAGTTGAGGCCTGATGTCTTGAGAGTCTAGGACATTCACGAAGGCGTTTCCCGGTGTTGTACAAGCCAAGAAGACTCCTCTACCAGGAAGAAGTTGAAGTATCAAACGTCTTTTCAAGTCCACTGGCACACCCCAACGTCAAGAGCCCGAGAGACGTTGCTAGACCAATGCACCAGAACACCGGGTGATACCGTAAATTTGACGTCCGTCATTTTAGGATCCAGAATATCGATACGAACAGACCCGGGATCGAGAACTTACCAGGAAGAACCGAACGCTTGTTCAAGACAAGTCCCTTGGATAGCAAGGACCGGGAGATGGAGTTTGACAATAGCGCCCAGTCATCCATCCCGTTGTTATCCTAAGCCGTATCTTGGGATTCGGGATAGGGGAAGTACCAATCTCTGATACCCAGTATTTCAAACGCAAACGCTCGTTTCCCGTCTCTTGATCATACAAGGCGAGAAATTACCAGGAAGAAGTACCGAACGTGATGTTTAAGACCACGTCCCTTGGATAGCAAGGGTTGGGAGATGGAGTTTGACAACAGCACCCAGTCTTCCGTGTTATCCTAGGCCCGTATCTTCGTATCCGGAACAGCGATCTCTGATATCCAGTATTTCAAGCGCAAACGCTCGTTTCCCGTCTCTTGATCATACAACGCGGGAGAGTCTTTCATCTTGGTGTTATCCTAGGCCCGTATCATTGTATCCGGAACAGAGGAAGTACCGATCTCTGATATCCAGTGTTTCAAACATCAACAATAGTTTCCCCTCTCTCTCGTTCGCACACGACCTCCTTCTGCTCCACAATGCCGTAAAAACAGCAGCACCGCCCTGCAAGCTTCTGATTACCTATTCTTAGCCCGCTTGTGGTCAAAATCTTCCCCATCGTCCGTCCTGTTCGGACTTGCCTGATCAGATCAAGATCAAGTCTGCATCATCTGCATCTGCATCTGATCAAGTAGTCCGGGATTACGGTGTGTGAAAATTCTCTTTCATGGGGTTTGACGACCCGTCTCGGCCCGTGCATCGCCGTTCCGGTGACCGGGCGCGGTGGGCAACGATCTTAGCGGCAATGCAGATGTGAGGGATTTGGTTGTCAGGCTGGCTTCGCATCAGGCGAACAATGATGACTTTCCTTATAAGGTAGGAATAGAGATCGTGGGTGGGTGCTTACATATGTGTGCGGTGTGCAAGGTGGACCCCTTCCTCCGCCTCGGCCGAATTCGATTGGGTAAACCGCTCCCGTTGACTTTGCGTGACTCCTCGCTCGCAGCAACCGTCTCGTCTCACAAATACAGGGCAATCTCAGGTGCACACGGACCATAAGGCTACGGCACAGTCACGTATGCTCAGCGACTTGCTCCGGTGCTCGCCCTTGACGGCCGATGGACTATGACCAGCTGCTCCTACACGTGCAGGTCGATATTGATGACATGGACACAGCGCCTCCTGTCTTCCGGAACGGTGTACCGCCCTAGGACCAACCTGGACGATCGTAGAATATCATTCTTGATACACCCCAGCATACTACGCTGCGCGTTGGATATTTCGTGGATGCGCGCCGCGCAGCGTAGTGTCACCTAGTGGATCGCACTTCCTCTGACTCACGCTGCCTCATCTTTACAGCTGCGCGACAATGACCGACGCGTCCTCTCCCGCGCCTCGATCCTAGGGACCACACGCCGAGATATAAACTCGTCCCCCGTGCCTGGGTGTCGAGTCACCGTGTATACAACCCCCGCCCGCGCTCCCGTTCTAGATTTAGGCAGTGCCCTCGTGCCCCGCATCATGGCATGCTCTACTAATTTCCCCACTCCACAGAACAACGCCGGTGCTGGTTCTGGTGGTGACTCCTCCCGCAAGAGCAGGGAAGACGCAACTCAGGCCACACGGCCAAAAGAGCCAAATGTACAACAAGCACAACCTGCGCTTGCACCCCGAGCCCTTGTTAACCCCCTTGTACCAACTGCTAGGAGGAGAATGAGCGAGCAAGCGAGCTCTGCGGGTGCTGGTGCAGTGGCGAGCCAACCAGGTAGGGCCTATCCGACAACGAGACTGTCGGTTTCTGAATGTCTCCCAGCCCAACCTTCGTCCACAATCGCAGTCCTTTTGATAGTCTTCGACTCCCAAACTAGCCCAGGACGTTCCACACCCAATGGAGTCTTGCACCTCCGCACCTCTCTTCCCGCCCAATCACTCCCCCTCTACCCACCCGCAGTGTCCCTCATCCCGCGCGCCTTCCTCGCTCGCGCAGGAGAGCGCCCTCATCAACTCGAGCAGTTTTCCACACCCCGGTACGCCAACTACGTCGTTTCCACCGCGCGTGTGCCCAGCCTCCAGCGGTCCTCCGAAGTGCTCTGGACTCCCCTCGGACCGCTTGCGGGCTTGATCGACGGCACGGCGTACACTACGGCTGTCGTACCTACACTGGACTTGGACGACCAGATGACGAAAACCTTCCTGGAAGAGCTTGCGAGAAACATCCCTGGTGGAAGGTTGCCATTCGACCCTCGCCGTGTACACGTCCTGTACCTCGCACCCATCGAACGGCGGTATCACGCAAGCCCGACTCAGCAGCAGCCGAAAGAGGTCATCTCCAACGTCGGATCGCCAACAGCCCTTCCTTCTGCTCGGCAACTGTTCTCTTCGCACCAGTCTTACCCGAGCCAAGCGCCGTATGCTGGACAATACACACCCGGTTCAGCATCTTTTCCCACACCAACCGGGTCCCGCCCGTCTTCTAGCTCTCAGGTCAAACAAGAAGCTGCCGAATCATCCCAATTTGCCCGTCGCCCTGGAGTCGCTTATGACCCTCGTACTCCGACCTCGCCAAACGAGAGCAGGCCGTACTTCCCTTCGAGGGAGAATCTATATATTCTCTCCCGCGCGGACTCGCCGGACGATGATTCCTCACCGAATCGGTCGTCCGACACGACTTCCCCTTCCGCGCAAAGCAATTCTCTCTCCCCAGCGGCGGCATACAGGCCCCTAAAGCGCGGTTCTTCCCGTGTGAGCCCGGCAGGTTCGGCAACCGCACTTCCCCGCGCCTACTCTCAACGTTTGTTAGCAGACGACATCGCTTTCCCGCACATTGCGTCCTACCTCGCCTCCCGATTCCCAGATATAGCCATCGCGCTAGAACGAAATAGAGATCCGGTGCCGTCCTTGACGGGACCATGGTGGTTCCACATACATACATCCGCATTCATGCATGTCTGCAACACGCTCGATATGTCCAACATGCGCGACACACAGGTGCACATCGTCCCAGCACAGTATCTTCCCGGACCTCCAGGCCCACAAGCTCCATGGGACGGCCGGATAACTGCGGACGACGTAGCGCGCTGGTTCGGCAGTTTCCCGAAGAGCAACACCGTCGCGCGTAGCACGATCCGGAATCATGTTGGCGTTCTTCGGCGCTGGCAGACACTCTGGGAGCGGACGGAGATGCAGTATTATCGCGATCGTGGGATCTTGGCGCGACCCCTGCCTCCTGAGGGCCCGGAGAGAGACGCGTACTACGCAACGGAGCTCTTGGGCGTGCTCGGGTTCGTCTTTGCACGCAATACGGAGGAAAGAAGGGAGTTGCTCGTCAAGGGGATGCACCCCCAGCAACTGGAGCGGTGTGCAAACCGCTGGCCATGGGGCGAAGTAGAAGACAAGATTGTGAAGTTCTACCCTGAGTTTGGGCCCAGGCGAAGACCGAGAGAATCGCGTAGTGGTGGAGAGGATTGAAACGATAAGGAAGGATAGACTCGGAAATTCTGCTTGGATTTTTCTCGTTTTCAGTTTGACTCAATTATCTCTAGACCTGGGCTATGGTTTGATCTTGTCGTAACAGTTCACTCCGTCCCACTGTAGCGTTAGAAGTCCTTTCCAAAAGGGAGGGATATGTCGGAACAAGGCCTGTGCCTCATTTTGTAAAAAGAAAAAGAATCCTTTCAACAGGTTTTGCGTCTATCGAAGAACACAGAATAGATGAAGAAAATAATTTATTAGTTGTGTTTTCGTGGTGGATTCTTGTGTATAGCCACCAAGTACTATTGTCAGGGCTACTTTGAGCTTTATCCAACAACATTGTTTATCAACAATCAACATTGATGCCCACCATGTCTTCTAATGGAAAGCCAAGTAGAGGTCCATCCCCAACACTCAAGCTAATCGAAAGCTCCAAGTTGATCCAACAAGGTGCCGAAGCCGTGCGTCCCTCACCCCCATCCCATCCCCATTCCCACTGACGCCTTCACAGAAAGTGTACCTCTCCCCCCCTTTCCCCGAACCCATCCTGCTCAAATACAGATTCCACAAGTCCTATCGACACCCAGCACTAGATGCCCAAATCACCCGCCAGCGCGTGCAGATGGAGGCAAGGGCGCTGGTGAGGTGCCTCAGGGCGGGTGTAAGGGTGCCTGGTGTGAGGGTAGTAGATGCGGGAGTGGGAGTGCTGGGAGTGGAGTGGATCGAGGGGGCTAGTGTTAGACAGGTACTGGGTGGGGGCGCAGAGGCTGAGGATGATAACGAGGAGGAAGAGGAGGACGTGCCGAGTGAGGAAAGCGAGAGGATGCTTCGCGAGTTTGGGATCACTCGAGGTGCGTACCCGTATTCTCGTTTGGCTGTTGCTGATAGGAAGAAGATGAGATCATGCGCCTCATCGGTCTCGAGATAAGTAAGATGCACAAGGCGGATATCGTGCACGGCGACCTCACAACGAGCAATATGATGCTTCGCTTGCTCTCGCCTCCTCCAGCGACCGGGCCAGCATCAGAGCTGGTGATGATCGACTTTGGCCTGGCAGGCACGAGCTCGATGGTGGAAGACAAAGCGGTGGACTTGTACGTCCTCGAGAGAGCGTTCGCAAGCACACACCCGGATAGTGAGAGTTTGTTTGGGGGAGTGCTGGACGCGTATAGGGAGGGGATGGGTAAGGCTTGGGACGCGATTTACAAACGTCTGGAAGAGGGTGAGCGGATCGTCTTCTTTGTGTGTTGTGTGATTGAGACTGATGGTGTCAGTTCGACTGAGGGGCCGGAAGAGAAGCATGGTCGGCTGAGTACGGTCGTTCATTAAGCATATCGTATCCTACATCTCCGCCGCCTACGCACCGCTAGCCAACACCCACGCCAATGAAATACCCAGTAGCGAAAACGATTAACCTCAACCTTTCGCACCACCCGCCTGGCCCATACGCATCTGCATCACCTGCAGGACGAGGTTGAGGTTCTCCTGCTTCTTCTCGATCGTCTCCTGGACCTTCTTGAGGTTGCCGTCGACAAACTCGATCTTTTGCTGGTAGTGGGAGGCGGCTTGGTCTCGTGTCTGCTTGGATGTGAGCGACTGTCGGAAGAGGTGGATACAGGAAATGGACGAGAGATTGAAGTGGCAGGCGGTCGGAGTGGATAGGCACACCTTAGACACATAATACCCCGTACCAACATCAATCAACACCTTCTCCGGATCGCTCAGCTTGCCATTAACATATAACGAGCTCGATAACGGTACAAGTATCGTTTTCCCTTCCTAAGGTGAGCGTAATCCTAGGGTGAAAGGGAAAGGAGGGCATACGAGCATTCCCGGGCCGGACTTCCTTCACACAGTCGAGGCAAGTCTTGAACTTTGAATGGGCTTGTTTGAGCTGAGCGTAGGAGTTGGTCAAGTGGGATATCTCCTGCAATGCTAATGATTAAATCGTCTGGAAGTTTTGCGTTGAAGAGGTACGCACCTCGTCTAGTTGTCGTTTGACGTCCTGCAATTGGGGGAGCTCGAGGTCTGTGACGGAGACTGACTGTGTTTGTTGGGACATCTTCAACCCTCAGACGAAGAAAAAAAAGGCTGAGAACACAATATGGAAAGGAGATAAAAGAGAAAATGCGGTAGACTCGTGTGCTGAATTGTGCGTGCTCGAGGACGTCTTGATGAAGAAGCTCGGTTACGTAAGCTGAATTTCCTGCCACCAGCGCTTCAATCCCTTTCATCTTCCTGCTTGAAGTACCTTCTCAACTACATTACACACTCAAAGCACACTTTAAATAACGACATGGCCGACCCAACACCATCCACATTCTTCACACCAGCAGCGACAGCAGCAGAAGCAACACGCAAGCCTACTGTAATCATCACCATCGGCATGGCGGGTTCGGGGAAGACGACCTTTGTGCAGCGTCTTAACTCCTACTTGCACACACCGGGGGTTCTGCCTTCCTTCCCCTCCCAGTCTTCCTCGACTATCTATTCCGAAGCAACTCCAGCACCAGAACCAACTCCTGACAAGGGCAAAGAACCTGAAAGACAACGCCGTGCGCCGTACCTCGTCAACCTCGATCCAGCGGTCTCGCACACACCCTACGAAGCCAATGTCGACATACGCGATACGGTAGACTATAATGAAGTGATGCGGCAGTACAACCTCGGGCCTAATGGGGGGATCCTTACTGCCCTCAACCTGTTTACGACAAAGTTTGACCAGGTCCTGGGACTGATGGAACGCAGGGCTGACGAGGTCGAGTGAGTCTATCACACCGCCTGATATCAAGAGTTCTGACAGAGAGATAGCTATATCGTACTGGACACCCCTGGGCAGATCGAGATTTTCACCTGGTCCGCCTCGGGTGCGATCATAACCGACGCGGTAGCAGCATCATTCCCCACGATCGTAGCATACATAATCGACACTCCGCGTACGACCGCCCCTGCAACATTCATGTCCAACATGCTGTATGCCTGTTCGATATTATACAAGACCCGACTGCCCTTTTTGCTCGTGTTCAACAAGACTGATGTGAGGGACTGCGGGTTTGCCGTGGAGTGGATGCGTGATTTCGAGAAGTTTCAGGAGGCACTTGCTAGTGGTGGCGCGCAGGAGGAAGACTCGGGAATAGGAGGATATGGGCAAGGGAGGGGAGAGCCGACGTATATGAACAGTCTGATGAATTCGATGAGCCTGGTCCTGGATGAGTTTTACAAGCATCTGACTGTATGTCCTTCCCTGTTTCTTCGCTGGATTGGGGTGCTAACATGGATAGGCGGTGGGTGTCTCCTCATTAACAGGAGCAGGGATGGACGACTTCTTCGTTGCGGTCTCCCAAGCACGAGCGGAGTACATGCGGGACTACCTGCCCGAGCTGGCACGCCTACAGACAGAGAAGGAGAAGAAGGAAACGGAAAGACGGGAGGGAGAGATGCAGAAAGTCATGGCTGATTTGAAGCTTGATCCTGAGGGGAAAGGGATGAGGTGGAGAGAAGAGGGCGAACTTCCGGAAGAGGAGGACGAGGATGAGGACGAGGAAGAGGAGGAAGAGGAGATCGATATGTCCCGTAGGGGAGATATTATGAACCGCGCAAAGGCGGCGGGTGGCTTGAAGACTGGACCGACGAGCAAGTGGGCAAGACCTGGTTGATATTTCTTCCTTGATAGTAGTGCATAAGTAGTTTAGAATTACAATATGACTCTGTGATTATGATTGGCCGATCATTAATTGTCGGTCATTGTCACTAGTTAGTAAACGAACGATTGGATAAGCTGGGGTAATGACATTCCGAAAACATTGAAATCCCTGAGTCAGTCTGTGCACAACTCTTCCACTCGCACGACCATGGTAGTGGACAAGGAGGAACAGCTCGCCGGTGAGTTCATATCTTGTCTACCATATATCTGCGCTCACTGACCGCCCACAGCTCCGGAACTCTCCGCCCGCGGGCTGGAGGCACTCTCCTCCATCTCCCAATTCACCCAGCTCTCCCATCATATATTCAACGACGCCTACCACCCTCTGACCAACCCCGATGGCTGGCTCTCCCTCGGCCTGGCAGAGAATACGCTCATGCACGAAGAGCAGGTCGAGTACTACAACTCCCACCTGCGGCTTACGGATGTGGATTTCACGTATGGGACGGACCTATCAGGCTCTGTGAGGCTCGGGAAAGCCCTAGCAGCTTTCCTCAGCCGGCCGGAGGGGGTTTTCCGCCCCTTAGTACCGATCGAACCAGAACAAATCGTCTTCGGTGCCGGGCTATCAGCGCTGATCGACATGCTCACCTTCCACCTCTGCGACCCAGGTACCGGGGTGCTCATCGCCGCTCCCTACTATGCGGGGTTCAACAGCGACCTCTCAGCGCGCTGCGGTGTTCTCCCCGTGCCGGTGTTCGTCGACCCCGAAGACCGGTTCGGGCCATCTACGCTGGACGCGTTCGAGGTCGCTCTAAAGAAATGCGAGCAGAAAGGAACGAAGATCAGCGCTGTGATCCTTTGCAACCCCCACAACCCACTAGGCTCGTGCCACCCCCGGGCGACGATCCTCGCCTACGCCCGCTTTTGCCAGAAACACAACATCCACCTGATAAGCGACGAAGTCTACGCTTATTCGGTATTCTCGACGTCTGACAACCCCAACCCGGAACCGTTCGTGAGCGTATTCTCGATCGATTTCCTCAAGGAGGCGCAATGTGACCCTGCGAGAGTACACATCCTGTACGGGATGAGCAAGGATTTCTGCTGCAACGGCCTGCGCGCTGCTGCCCTCATATCACAGTACAACCCGTCCCTGCTCGCAGCGGTCAAGAGCACGGGGCTGTTCATGAAGGTCGCTTCCCCCTCCGCGGTCGCGTGGTCCTGTATTCTAGAAGACGAAGCCTATTTCTCAAAGTTCCAAAAGGAGAACGTCAGGCGCCTGCAGGAAGCGTACCATTACACGACCTCCTGGCTGAAGTTTCACGACATCCCGTATATCCCCTCGAACGCGGGCCACTTTCTCCTCGCGGATTTCCGCAAATTCTTCACGAACAAGGATTTGGAGGGGAACAAGTTGCCCCAGATCGAGCAGGACGGGGGGAGAGCGAGGGATATAGCATTGTTTGAGCAGCTGCTGGCGAATAAGGTCTTCCTTGGGAGTTCGACCGCGTTCTCTTTCCCTATCCCTGGGTGGTTCAGGATTACCTTCGCGACGAGGAAGGATTATTTAGTTGTCGGGCTTGCAAGGATCGAACGCGCGATTGGGGTTGAGAGATGGCCAGGGATGGAGGACTTTGACATGCATGGGAACGTTATCGGAGAGCCAATCTGGACACCTAACTCAGAGAAGCTTACGGAACTTGCGAACGCTATAGAGAGGACAACGCTGTAGGCTCATCTGGATCGGAATTGTGGATACCTGTTGTACACCTGTACTAGTGTAGGGGTTACACTCGGACGTGCAATGTAATAACAGCAAGGAGGCAACGGGGATATGAAGTGAGCGGACGCTCGATCAAGGGCTGACGATATTGACCTCGGCATCCTTTGCCCAGAAATAAACCCTGCTCTGGGCTCTCTCGCAAACATCTCTCCACTCCTCTGCACCGACCATCTTCCGCTTCGCACATCCCTCACCTTCCAGGTCACTGTCCTCGTCTACAGTCATGTCGTCATACATGAGCAAGTTGACCGGGAGACCCAGCTTCTCCCAAACTTTGATGCACAGTTCGCCGAAGACTGCCGTTCGCGGGAGACGGAACTTCACAGTTTCGGTGCTAGAGTCGAAGTAGGAATTGCGGGAAGGGTCGACGTGTCCATGGGAGGAATAGTAGATCTTGATAGTCAGGTGGTCGCCGTCAACGGAAGACAGAGTTGTGGACCGCTCACGGCCGGCGGCCGTGGCAGGAGCTTCAGGAGGAAAGGCGAAGACAGGGGTCTCCGGTCCGGTAGTCGACGGGGTGCTCAGAAGAGGGGAAAGGAAAATGGGCGAACTGCTGCGATTCGAGGACGAGGTCAAAGTGTCGGCAGAAACGAGCGAGGGGCTGCGCCGATGATGGGGTAGGATAGGGTTCGGCGGGATAAGAGTGAGTGAAGACCGTTCGACTGGCATGCTCTGCGAACGACGGTGCATGCCAGTCTGAGTTCGGGTGGCCGTCGGGACGTATACAGATTCAGGTCGCTTGATCTCGCCAATGGACGGATTCTCTTCTTCGGGAACCAAGGACAACCGCCTGAGTCCTGTGCCATTGTGCAGCGTTGCCCCCAGTGTGAGCCCGAGCCCAACCATCCCGAGACCCATAGCTAGCGGCTGGCCGCTGGATGTGGAGCTCACAGAGCCTGAAGACTTGGACCGCCTGTGGCCCTTCTTACTGCGGGCAGCAGCTGGGTTATAGATCGGGTTGACAAGATGATGCAGGATGGGGCCTTGGGGAGGATGGGTAGTAGAACGCTCGCGGGAAGGTTTAGGAGGCAGTTCAAGCTTGATCGGGGAGGTCTCCGAGAGCGACGCGTGATAGCGGCGTTGGTAGAAGGCTGCGTCGCGATCCCGTGCTACAGGGAAGGACCATCCAACTTGAAGTCCGCCAGGCTCCACCATGCAAGGGGTGATTGGGGTGAGCGGTTCGGGAGTCAAGCGAGTCAAGAGGTCCGACTCTAAACTGGTAATGCTATCCTTGGTACGCGAGTGGGCTTGAGAAAAACGCGAATATCTGGCGCAACTAGCCCTGGAAGTCGGTCGATTGTCGATAAGATTATTGTCTTCTTGCAAGTATGCGAGATCAGAGCTTTGGCGACTGACGTTCCGACTATGTCGGCTGTGAGGAGGGCGGGCCGGGTAATCAGCAGGGTCATACGGGCTTGATTGACCTATCGTTCCGTCAACTCAACACGTCATTCTATGATAAGTTGAGTCCATACCTTCTTCGTCCTCGCTCGCGTACGACGATACAACTTCGAGCTCGGCCGTCCCCTTCGTGAAGCACTTGTGGTATCTCCTATTTGTGTTGCGCCCCTCTTCTGTGGATATATGCGCGTATTCTTGAGCCAATTAGTACAGTCCATACATGTGCATGTCCATAATCACGCACGGGTATCCTCTTGTACGCTGTTACGGAGCCCAGCTGCTGAAAGAAGTTGAAGAAAAGACCTCGATGGGGCAACTGAGGATGTCGGTGCTATGCTGCTCCTACTTTCCAGGGTGTGCGCACGTGGTCGAAGTCCGATCTCGTCCGTCAGGATACGAGGCAGAGTGAGGGAAGTCGCAGTCGTCAGAGATCCGGAGACAGACTCGGTGTATGCGGGTGGTGGGGCAGTGAACGTCGGCGAGATTGAATCCTGCTCGAGCAGGGGCGCGTTCACTGCAGTCCTGGGCTGTGCCCTCCATCCTGCGGGGCGTGGTCTTCCGGCTGTCTCTCCGGGACAGGCAAAGCTTTCTCCACTCATGGCGCGCTGTCTCCTACCTTTCTTCCTGGCACGACACTGGAAGAGAACCAGAGCAAACAGACCAGACACGGCTAGAACGAGTGCAAGGCCGAGTCCAAGTGCTGCGCAGACGAGGCGAGTTGTCATGCGTATATAAGACTGGACGAGTGAGGACGCACGGATGAGGAGTGAGGAAGGGCGCACGGAAGGGTGGCCGTCGACGTTGATGGGGACGGCTTGGGCGGGTTGCTGGCGAGCATGACGGCTGCTGTAGGGGATGTACATGTGTGTTGGTGGTGGTTGTCAGGCATGAGGAGAGGGGACGCAAGTCAAGGAGAGAACACTGCTGGTTTGGGAACAAGAGTGACCAGAATGAGACATCGTGCCCGGATCGGGTTGGATGACGTCGTCCAGATCAACATGATACGACACAGATCGAGGATGACGACGAGACTGGTGAAACAGTGCAACCTCTGGAACTTCTTTGGACGAGTCAACCCTGGGATCGACATGATCATCGGCGGAAGTCTGGGAGGGGAAGATCATGGTGCCAGTTTGCTAAGTCATCCTCCCATTCCGTGGGTGATCTTGTGCCGCGATCTGCCGTTCTCGTCGCCCAAGAGTATGCCTAGGAAAAGAGTTTGGAACTCTATGACGCAGAACGACTACTCGGAGACTACGTTGGGCATCAATCCTATCCTAGTCTTGAACCTTCCTTTTTCGGCAATTTAAGTCAGGCAGTTACATAAGCAAGAGATGACCAAAATAGGCAATTCCATCCGATGAGTCCACACGCATAATTGTCCATTCAGCTGTCCTGGCCTTTCATGTTGAAGGAAAGAAGGGCTGCTGGGCCCGAAAATATGTATGAAACATGGGGAGAATGCCAAGACCAGCCCTGACGGAACTCCGGCTCGGAGCTCCGCCGGGGGGTCCTTTCAGGGTCCTGTACACGCAGCGCACCTCTTCACCTCGTCCCATCTCTCACCCCTCCTCTCCCATCCAAAACATGTCGCTGCTGAGCGCCGAAAGCGTCGTCGAAACCACTACCGGCCCTGACCATGATATATGCGCGGTGTTCAAAACAGCTTTTCACCCCACTAAGGGGAATATCATCGAGTGGAGCGTGAAGACCTCGGATGGTAAGCAGACAATGGCCGCTTGCACGTCTTCTGACTGTTGTCCCATAGACATATCCCTCGATGGCATCGAGTTCTCCACTCTGCCGAGTGGGTTGCATGTGGTGGACGAGGATGTGATATATTTCACGAAAGGCGCGAGGGAAGGTGTATGCGTGTTCAGACGGACGAAGACGGACGCGGAGGGTCAACGTGGCTTCAAGCTAGGCGCGTTGGGTGTACTGCTAGGTGCGCATATATCCATCCGAGGAACGCGTAGGAGGCTCATTATATTCTAGAGGAAAGCACTCGGTCTCGGCCGTGGCTGCACGTCGAGAATCTGAGGCGAATGGCGGATCTCCAGCAAGATGCTATCGATCCGAAATCTCTCTCACACTATTTCGAAGAGTACCAAGTCTCAGATGTACCGCAACCTGTTGAAGAAGACCTCGAGGACGAAGTAAAACAAGCCGGGGTACGCGCACCATGTTCATAATTCACGCTTACTGACCCAATCCAGTCCTCGCATCCATACTTCCACCTATCCTCCTTCCTGCGGCAACTCGGACCCACCTCTCTCCTCCTCTACAAGTACGCCCTCGCCCGCCGGCGTATCCTGATCTACACCCACCCAGCTGTGGAATCCGCTTGTCAACTCGCCTGGTGTATCCAAGCGATAGCCGATATGGGCACGTTCGAAGCTGGCAAAGGCCGAGGCGAGAAGGTGCCCGTGCTCGGCTTGGTCGGGCTGATCGATATCGACCGGCTTAAGGCTGAGGGCGAAAAGGGTCGTGGATGGATCGCCTGCACTACCGACGCGATCTTCCTTGAACGACCGCAGCTGTTCGACCTGATACTGGATATGACGACGACGCCCCGATCAGCCTCATCTTCTTCGACGTCTTCAGAGCCCGCACCACCACCAAGACCGAACTTCTACATCTCCACGCGTATCCCGCACCCTCTCAAACCTAAAGAGACGCACATCCTTCGCCCAGCGCACTTTGCATGGTCCGACCTTCCGTTCTGGTCCTCGCTCGAGCGGTATATCCCACCCGAGGGACATCCAGTCAACAAGAGCTGGCAAGACCCCTGGCAGATGTATGAAGACGTGTGTATGATGTGTGCCGGGATGTTTGTTGGGAGTTGGCGCAGCTCGGGCGTCAGGCTGGAAGGAGAGGAAGCCGATCTCCGCCGCATACAGACGAGGCCGAAGGTCAACGCAGGGGGACATCATCGTTCTCCTTCTGGAGGGTCAGTGCGTTCCGCCCCGGTGGGAGAGATGTCCATCCCCCCGAAGAGGAACGCGATCGAGGCACTGCGCCGAGCAAGCGGCGCGACGAGCGAGCAGCTCTCGGCGACCTCGTTGCCGAACCCCGACACCGGAGTCGGCGCGGAGTCCGAGTCACCTCATCTGGATAACGTCACTTCTGCTCTGCTTCTCCTCTCCCAGTTCCAGGCCAACACCGCTGCACTCCTGGCTTCCTTGTCTGATCTTGTCATGCCCCCTCTGACTCCAGATGTCCCAGCGACTACCCCCGGCCCCGGTGCCCGTCCATCCCCCAGCCCGTCGGGCAAGCGCCGTCGTCCCTCGCCCAGATCGGTAACGCTCACACCGCGCGACCTGCTCGCTCTCAAGCTCGGACCGCTCAGCGCTGGGGATGCCAAGTTCGTCGAGTGGCTCGCGCTGGAACGACTCGGTATGCGGGTGAGCGTGAGACGCGGATGGTGGGACCTGAGCCTGGGCTTGCTAGGCTGGTGATCCCCCCGCGTCATCATCGAGAGAGAAGGAGGAGGAGGAGGAGACCCCCGTTTTACTCAACCCAGTCACACGATACCGCTGCACTCACTGACCTGTAATGCCTAGTCCTCTAATCGTCTTATACCCTTGTTCCTCCTTTCTTCATCCTTTGATCAACAAGTCTACAATCGGAAGTATAAACGGGGGAATTTATTACTTCCAGGATTTTTTTTCTTCCTTTTACTTCCACGGCCGAGTCATTGTTGAGCGCTCGTCTTTCGCCAGACGTTGTCGCTCTCGCTCGATGGGATCCTCCTCCTGTGTGGCTTGTTACGACACGTTCTTCTCGCGTCTTCCTGGCTGTCTCAGGGCTTCCGAACAAGTACCGTGCGGCGCGTGGGCTCTGATGTGTCATTGATCTGCGGGCCGGATGAATGCGATAGAGTGTCAACAAGGTGGGAGGAGGATAGGGGAGAGAGAGGGTAAGATTCATATCATATCATATGGGCATTATCGGAGGGTTGGATATGATTTAACCTCGATTTCTCACGGGCTGGGATGTTCTGTGATAGGTGGGCGCGTGACACAGACCCCCGAAAAGCGGTGTACACGTGTTCGCCCACCTTTTGTCGAGCTATGCGACGTGTCGTCACAACACAACACACCATCGACCATTGCATCAAATTGTCTTACTCTGATCTACTCTGATTATTCACTCTCTGTGCACAAGGAACAACGCGTCGGCAAGCTGAGCGTGACCTTCGCTACGAACAAGTCACGTTCTCGCTCTATTCAAATTTGACTAGCCGCCCAGGTTATCCTGTCATACACCCACGCGCCACTCCCCGACTCAGTTGATATAAGACTCGTCTTTATTCCCCTCCACAAAAATGGGTCCCACCCCAGAACAGAGCTCAGCATCGGACGACCACGACTCAATCTCACCCGTACACTCTGCTCAGTCAACAACGCCCCAGCAGCGCTCTCCCTCCCCAGACCCGCCAGCTCCAAAGGAGTCGACGCGCAAGAAACGACCTCCTCCTCCTCCTCCCCCTCCAGCAGCAGCAGCAGCAACAGGACCTCCACCTCCAGGTCCATACCCATTCCCCTACCCAGGCTTCTTCGGCTATCCCTACGATCCTAACATGCCCCCTCCGAACGCCGACGGCTCCTACCCCGCCCCACCAGGGTTCATGCCCTACGGCTATCCACCGCCTTCTGGTGCACCTGCCCCGCCCCCGGGCGCCCATCCGGGCGCGCCGATGCCCCCTATCGGGTTCTGGCATCCTCAGTGGGGCCCACCACCGGCTTTCGCTGATGGGAGATGGATGATCCCTCCCCCGCCTACGCAGGGCATACTCCCCTCCGACCAGGGACTCGTCGCCTACCCTCATCCGGGGATCGACCGGCCGCCTGCGAAGAGACGGAAGACAGATGAGGGGGCAGAGGGAGAACCGAGAGTGACGAAGAAGAAAGTCGAGATCGCTTGTGCCTTCTGTCGTGGTGCGTCCCCATCTTCTTTCTGCGCATACACGCGTATATGCTCACCTCCCGTTCTGCGACAGAGAGGAAACTTCGCTGCGACGGCGTCCGCCCTCAATGCGGCAACTGCTCCCTACGCGAAAGAGACTGTCACTACCAGCCCGGCCCTCCGAACCGGCGCGGCCCTGGGAAGAAAAGTCGCGCTTCCCTAACAGCCGAGCATCAGCAAGCGCTGGCGAGCGCCAACGTACTTGCGAGCTTTGGGGTTGGGCTGGAAGGGATGAGCATCCCCCCTCCTCCTCCTGCTGGGCTTTCTGCGACGGGATTGCTCCAGGGAGCGCCTAAGCGAGGAGGGGCGAAGATGGACCTGCCTAAGAAGAAGAAGGGCGAGCACCCCGCGCCCCAGCAGTAGGGCGATGCACGTCCTGTTCCTACCAGGGAGACTCGGGGTTGAATCTGCTTCTACTAGGCTGTGGGTGAAGTGAACGGACGCTGTAACTTGCACTGCACTCTGGTTTCATTCTTCCTTCTTCTACTTCATCGTTTCCAGCTGTTGTTATTTTACGTCCAAGCTAGAGCCGACGAATATGGCGAATATGTGATAACAAATTTCTCTCTCTCTCTTAATACTGAGCATGTCGGATGTCGGACAGTGGAGCCCTGGCGGGAGGGGTTAATATATCTTCCAACACCATTTCATCAGCTTCTAAATAAGTGCGTTATACAAGATATAAATACATCTAGGCACCAGTCGTCAATCCAATCCAATCCAACTCAATCCATCCAATCCAATGCACGCCAACCGATCCATCTATACCCCCTCCCTTTGCAAAGTCAAGGCCTCTCCGTGCACATCTACTCCACCAGCGTCATCACGGTCATCATTCTCACCATCCTCGTCTTCCAGATCCTTCCTCCCCCCAAGCTCGTCCTTCTCTTCTTGCGCGTCTAGCGCCCTAAATGTCCACCAAAATCCCGCACCCGCACCCAAAGACATTCCCGCGCAAACCGCATAGTTCCCTGCCCCAATCAATTAGTACAGTCCACCAGCCCAACAGTCCAGTCCAACCCCCCAAGAGAGAGGAGACGTACAGATAAGCAACGGGTCCCCCGCGAGAGGATTCAGACATTCGCCCAGGAGGGAGGCGAACGCGGACGTGGAGAGAAAGAGCGCCATGATGAGCGATTTCATGCTCTTTGGCGCTTTTGTGAAGGCGTATTCGAGCCCGGTGATGGAAGCGAAGATCTCTGATACCGCTCTACACATGCTGTGTGTTAGCCAGGTAAGGAAGGATGGGAGATGGGGACGTACATGAGCACATACGCTCCGGTTTGCCACCAGACTGAGATCCCGGCTGGTTCGCAGTTGGGGTCATTTGCTCGGTAGCCGCAGGGGGATGCGGTATAAATGTAGCACTGCAGTATCCCAGCCCAAATCATTGCGCTTCCCACTGAGATAAAACCGGCAAACATCCGTTTAAGGGGGGAAAAGTTGTATCCCCTCCGGCGGAGGAACGGATACAGCTGCATACTGCTTAGCAGAATGGCAGGGAGGAGACGGAGGAGAGGGGGGACGTACGTATTTGTCGAAGATCGGAATGAGGAATAGAAGCGCTATGGGGTTGATGTTGTTTATGACGTCGTTCGGGATGCCATGAGTGGTAAGAGTCGCTGCTTGACTCGTCATATTGTTGTACATTTCCTGTCAAAAGTGAATAAGTGCTTCTATCTTTTCTTCATGGCCTTTGGCCTGCTTGTGACATGTGCCATATGAAGAACATAAGGGAGAAGCAGACTTACGTTGAACGATATCCAATAGAACGGGTACCAGACGAAGACAGCGCAAGCGCTCGCAACCTTCCTGACTTCCTCCACAAACGCTTCATCCCAGGCAACCCGCCCAGTCCTTCCAAAGTGGGCAACGTACGAGGGCTTGGCCCGTTCCCAGAAATCGGGATCGGTCCACGCGCGCAAGAAACGGGTGGGGGAGAGGGTCAAGAGAGGGCGGAATGCCAAGGCTAGAACGCGCAAAGTGTGGAGGAGGTTGGAGCCTTGCGGTGGGGACTTGGTCTGTTCCTTTGCTTTAGCAGGGGAATCAGAAACAACGGGCGACTTACGTAGAAGCTTGATCCCCACCAGAGGACGATGGGACATACTGTTCCCTCTTAGCTGGAATGTATGTACGGTCGCGAAGAAAACGCACGGCAAAACATTATGGTCGGAAGAGAGAACGCGGCCCAGAATCCGACGTATTTCTCCGCAAAGGTCATGCAGAGCTGCCCCAATGCCGCACCGACGTTGATCATCACTGCATGCATCAAGAGTTCATCAGCTGGACGGAACAGAGAGTAGAGGAGAGAGCATACAATAGAAATACATATAAATTCTCGCTGTTGTTATGCTGGGGTCTAGGATTACCCTCTCTCCTTCCTCGTCCCTCTCCACAGTAAGCCTTTGTGGGCCGCGCTGCTGTTCCGCTACGAGAGGAGAGATGTTACTCTTGAACCCTCCCGTTCCGAGACCCATGATTAGAAGAGAGCATATGAAGATGGGAAGCGCAAGGCTCCGGTGTGGTATTATCGACGGGAGGGAGGGAAGTATCATCAGGGCGTGGCCGAAACTGGCGATAGTCAGAGCTGACCTGGAGAATGGGAGTCGCAGAGACGTACAGGGCTATAGCAACACACCAACAAACCGTCTTGAACCGGCCCAGGCGGGTATCGGCGATATATGCCCCAACGAGGGGGAGGACATATACCCAGAGGGTGTTGAACTGTGTCTATATGCCATCAGTTGCGTTCGTACGAAGACTGGAAAAGACGCACAATAGCGGCAGCGACGTTCGTTCCTAATCCCAATGCACCTGGAGTACCCGCAGGGTTCGCTCCGCTTGTGGAGCCGGGCGGGAGGGGACGCTGGCTGTTGCGCCGTCAGATGTGACTAGGCAGACAGGGAGGAGCAAACAGGAAGTTGGTGAATACCGCCGCCGTACCAGTGTACGAGAACCGCTCGCACAGCTCTACGAAGGCGATGAGGTATGCTGGCCATGATCTTTGACTCTCCCGTCAGTGTCCCGAGTGGAGAGAGAAGGAGGAGGATACGCACATCTTTCTACCCACACGCCGGAGTCGATGAGGACCTGAGCGCTCCTCCTCGGTAGGATACGGTTCCCAGCCATCTCGGGCACCGTGAAGATAATCAGAGCGCTCATCTTCTACGAGTGTGATAGACGTGTGTGCTTCTCCTACTTTAAGAGCGAACGATGTTGTAGATTTGTTGGCTGGAAGTCTAGATGTCAGCCTCGCGACTCAACAGAGCGACCGACCGTTTGCGTACCTAGTAAAGGTATCTCCTCGACCTCTCCATCGGCTATGGACGCGCTCGGGCGCCGTGCCATCCGACCAGATCGAAGTGAGAATGGACAGGGGAGTGCTAGGAGGACATGCTGGTCGTGCGCTTGACACAAGTGTGGGGCAAATGATATAACACGTCGCGGGTCTCTAAGGCATCGCCACGCCTAGATATAACATTTGCGATCAATTAAGTAACTTATATATTTCAGTGCTACATGTCACCTGTTTCTGGTAATAATGATTTTGCGAACAGGATTGTTGCCTACCATGCACAAATCAAAGATTAGCGGTAGTTGAGGTGAACCAGAGATGCTGGGTGGGTGAAGCCACTTGGTCGTTGAATATGCGTAACAGAACGAGAATGAATGAAGCAGAGAATGACAGCTTATAATCGCGGCATGACACAACAAAAACCCGCCTTCGTTATGCCGTCTGTCAACACATCTTATTTTCGCGTTTCTCATCCTGGCTCTTTTTCAGCCACATGGCTCGTGCTTGGTAAGAGCTCTCCGAACTCGGTATTTCTCCCTTGAGCTGCCGGAGTGTACTGAGTCCACCGAGTAATAAGTCTGCCCACGGCTCGCCCTTGACGATTGCATCCTCCAGCCAAGGGCAAAAAGTCTCGCCCAACTCCAATTCTTTGAAACATCTGAACAAGCCCGCACCGTCCATATTCCCAAACATGATGTAGGAATCTGTAGTCGCCAGAGCAAAGTCGAGGAACACGAAGAAGGGTGGCTTCCCAGGCACTTGAAGTCCGTTGTTCGGAGATATATCGCCATGATGAACGCCGCATAGATGCAAGCAGTACCCGCTGAACGCAAGCTGTACAACCTGCAGATGTGTTAGTTTGTCGAATGCAGGACTTTGACCATGAAAAGTTACATACCGAAACATGGCTCTCTCGCTGGTGCTCTGCCGAGTAGAAGGAGCCATCGATCATCCCTTGATAATCTCGTTTGAGTGTATTTCCTTCAACGTACTCCATGACATGTCCAATCACGGTCTGACCGCAGGGGAGTTGGAACTTGATGGTACTCATATTAGCAAACTCAACAACAGAAATACAAAGATCACGCACGTGATAGAAGCCATAGGAGTGCGGTAGTAGTAGACCTTGCAAAGGTCGCAGCTGCGCAAATGCCCATGCTTCATTTCTGCATATTCCTGCAGGAGTGCACAGAGAAGGTCCTTCCTCGTCGTCCTCGTCGTCATCATCTTCCGAATGGGGACAAAATGCTTCTTGAAGGAGCTTGACAGCGATCTGATGCAGTTCGCTGATACCGGGTACGTGCACGGATGCGAGCCAGACTTGTGCCCATCTGTCCTTGCCCATCTGCAGTCCACGCGTTAACGTCAAGGAGATACTCTCGTCTTCTTCGGAGAAGATAAGTCGAGGTCGGACTGGTGGCCGATAGGGAAGTACTGCCAAAGCAGCATCAGCATCGATGGGTGAAACTTCTTGATCGAAAAGACGCGTCGCTCTTGTCCCGTTCAGCAGAGTACCCTCCCTCAACGGATTCCTTTCGGCTTATGCCTCTGTCTGCGTTCCGTTCCGCTACATCCCTGTCAACTTTCTCCTGGCTCCCAATATGCGCTCATTGTATCGAAGTTTTGGTGGTGTTTTACACCTTCTTATGTATCTTAGTGGTGGGAAAAGGC
>NW_024467217.1:309159-315277 GCF_000292625.1 Dacryopinax primogenitus | reverse complement strand
GTCGTCCTCGTCGTCATCATCTTCCGAATGGGGACAAAATGCTTCTTGAAGGAGCTTGACAGCGATCTGATGCAGTTCGCTGATACCGGGTACGTGCACGGATGCGAGCCAGACTTGTGCCCATCTGTCCTTGCCCATCTGCAGTCCACGCGTTAACGTCAAGGAGATACTCTCGTCTTCTTCGGAGAAGATAAGTCGAGGTCGGACTGGTGGCCGATAGGGAAGTACTGCCAAAGCAGCATCAGCATCGATGGGTGAAACTTCTTGATCGAAAAGACGCGTCGCTCTTGTCCCGTTCAGCAGAGTACCCTCCCTCAACGGATTCCTTTCGGCTTATGCCTCTGTCTGCGTTCCGTTCCGCTACATCCCTGTCAACTTTCTCCTGGCTCCCAATATGCGCTCATTGTATCGAAGTTTTGGTGGTGTTTTACACCTTCTTATGTATCTTAGTGGTGGGAAAGGCTAAAATGTGCCGTCGGAAAGCAAGTCGATAACAAATTGGGTGTACCCATGTGATTTTCCCGTGTTATATAATTCCGTTTATATCTAACACCCGGTGGCGGTGCCCCCTTCTCCCAGCCCCTAAAGGTGAACCACCACCTAACATAGTATCATATAATCACAACTGATTGATATCTGTTCTGAATCCCACCAAACATACAGTATCCTACTATCCAAGCTTGACTTGTCACCTCTTCCTGACCAGCATGAGGTCATCCATGTTTGCTACCAGTCCAATTGAGCTCCAGCAGGCTATCGTTGAAATGGTGGATCTACCGGAACTGCTGGCTTTGCGCGGGGTATTACCCAGTCACATTAACACATCGTCCCAGGCACTGACACCGACTCAGGTTTGCAGAACATTGTTGTGCGTGGTCGATACCGAACTTCGCCTGCGGGTGAGGCGTCTGGCTAGCCAGCCAGGTCAAGCGGTCCCAGCATCGCCTTGCATGTGGAAGGACCTCCCAGGAGCGGATGCCGCTTCCTACCTTCACACAATTTTGCAGGGGGGGGACACCGGACTTTGGCGTCACTGGCACCAAAGTCCTCCTATGTTATGAAGGCCACTGAGGTGCCTTTGGCGGGCGGGCGTTGGCAATGGGCTGGGATAGTCAACGGCACTCTCCTTCTCTTGACGGCACGTCTGGAACTCTGTGGTTATGACTATCACGGGGGACAGCTAATGGAAGTGCCGATCCTCGGCACTCGTGCATTGGCGAAGGCATTACGGAGAATGGGGAGCGTCCGCGGGGGCATGCTTGACAATGATCCCACAAACCCGGCGGTGCTCTACCTTATGTTGGACTTCCACTTGACAGCCACTTGCACGCAAGTCAGAAACGCACACAAAAACGACAGTGTCTGCCAAAGCAACACCAGGCTTTTTCGCTGCACCGTCGTCAGAAGCATGACAGACGCCATCATACGAGACAAAGCGAGGTACTCGAAGTCCAGCGGTCTCGTGGCAGCGACAAAGAACTGGATCTGCTGTACGCATCATGAAGGCGCATACGGTCTGCATTTGGTCAATACACGTTCTAAACGAATCGTGTCTTTGACTGTGCCGCCCATGGTCCGTATAAAGCTTATGCGACCAGATGCCTATTGCTGACAGCATCGAGATAGGAATTTGCACAGAACGCGTTCTTCGTCCAAGACATGCTGCTGGTGATGCTGACCAGATGTTTCGCAATCTATGACCTCCATGACCTCGGCCACCTTGAAGTGCCAATCCCGGCCCCCCCGGGACCCAATCTGGGTTATATGGAGTTGTTCAAGATGAACCACATGATATGGAGCAGTAGGTTGTGGGACAACCACCGGTCTACTACCTTCGTCGATGGCCATCAGGGACAAACCCATGTATGTGTTGGCATCCTCGCTCGATCACGACACTGGATACAAAATTTCCGGGTTTGCATTCATCGGGGCCAGTCGCCCGTAGCCACATGCAAATTACAATGCATTGTTGAGCTGCCTGCAGGAGGTCGCATATCCGGGTTATGCGTCGGCCAATCCGGTATAGATGCATTCTTCATTCAACATTACGAGGCCATCAGCACACAGGGGTTGAAACTAAGGCATGCTTTGGTCCGAGCCCGTCTGCCCTATGAATGGAACCAACACCTGCTGGAAGAGGTGGATCCGAGCACCATCCCTCGCACCGAAATATGGGAAGATGAAGAAGGGTTGACCCACGCCAACATTGTGGGGTTCGATGACGTGAATGTGGCTTTCCTCGTGGGATGTCCGGGGAGCGGTCGGTTGTTGTTTGTTGCCCCACCTTCGGTGCTGAAAGACGCGACTCGGGCCTCTAACCAGCGAACGTTTGTACGAAGTCAGGGATGGGAGGACCAGGACATGGCGGGCTGCGCCCGCTTTGTCGAGCTGCGCAATATCCTGGTGAGTGTGACGCGCTTGAGGCTGCACTCGGAATTAGTGCCTGTGTAGGAGAATTGCAGGTTCGAACGGCTCGCAGGACTGGCTTCGATGCACCCAGCTAAGGGGAAACCCCGGGGCGCCAGGGGTTTCCGGCCCTGGCCCGGAGCAAACGGAGCGACCCGGTCACCAGGCGATGTGGAGCATGCCTGGACGGCACTATTGCGCTGGGGCATGCACATGCAAGCCAGAGCATGGCTGTTGGGAGGGTGTCCACCCTATGATTGGTGGGTTGCAGTCGAGGGCCTTGGGTTACTGCACATGTTTGAGTGGGAGGATGAGGAAACACAGAGTGTCTCATGGTTCTTTGCGCCAACAACCTCTGACAATTACTCCATGCCCAGCCAGGCCGAATGTCAGGCGCTGCAGTGGCTGCAGCCCGAATGTCAGTGCTGCGTGGTTGACCTTGATCGCATGGCAGCGGAAGAGAGGTGGGAAAGTGATTGCAAGGAGGCTTTGAGCGGACTGGCTGAGTGGTGTGGAGAGAGGAGGGGTCATTGGAGCAGAGATCGCTATGTGTCAGAGATGATTGTCTTGAAAAGGTTGGGATTTTTGGACGCTTTCCTCCAAATATGCGAGGCCACAGACGGGACGCCCCATCTGCTACACCGCGTGGGAAGTACGAGGCACTTTTGAGCGTGCAGAGTATATGCTCTCGATTGCAGAGGAGTGTCTAGGAGACGTAGACTTGACAGCAAGTGATAAGCCTGGGTTTCATCGGTACATCAAGCGGGGACCGCTGGGCGAATCTACAGCAGCGTTAGGCATTCCGCCTCGTGTCACGCTCGAAAACTCACTCTCATGTCCATATTAGTTAGCTCCTCGACCTGCAGCCTCGGTGTAGAGGGTCACTCTCCTCCGAGAGTGGCTGAAGTAATTGTGCGATACGAGATAGGCTCGTCTGAGATAGGCTCATTGTCCCAGCAGTCGAACAGAACGTCGCCGGACGGCGCAGAAGCCAATGCGCGTACATCTCCGGAGCGATCGACACAGTCCATACGCTTCAAGCCATCGCTGCCCTCCAAAGCTTTTGCGCTTCACTCAGTGGCGTTACCACATCCAGAATGAGCATACTTGGGCAAGATCAGCATCGGGACCATAGAGAGGAGAGAGCAGACTCACACTTTGCCCGACTCGTAGAGCACACGGGTGAAGCTGTCCACGCGAATGACCATCAGCGAGCATATCTTGTTCGCTCGGAATAAGGCATTGAGGTTGTAGTTTAAGGTCGCCTCTACCCAGTGCTCTCCATCACCGAGTTCAACTCTGCCACAGGTCAGCGCAGTTATCCATGAGCGCTTCGTTGACAGCACTGACCTGTATTGAGCTGGCTCGTACGGGTTGCGCTGGGCGAGGGGTGCAACCAACAGCACTTGAACTACCAATCCGACGTGATTTTGCAGCCCTTGGACCATGAGCTCGCAGGCATTGCGTGTGAGAGAGTATTGAGACATGAGAACGAAGGCGGTTGTGAGTTGTAGACAGCAATGAGGGCTTAGTCCCCTAGCTCGTGAGAGTAGGGATCAAAACGCTGACAGTAGATATGTTATGGTAAGTCATTGGAAACTTGTTTCAATGGAAATTTCATGGATACTCATTGTTTTCTCTCAATTTCTCAGCGATTAGTAAGATCTTCTTTTGTCTTCTCCTTCTGTGGCACTCTTTTCCTTCCGCTTATCCCCTTCCTTTTGTCATTGTGTCCAGTTCTTCTCTCTGACCATCATTGAAGATTGGCAACCTCTTGCTCTTCCTTTCTGTGCTCTCTAATCAGTGCTATATATTCAGATGTTGTCTGATCAGTCTGCTTCCGATCATTTCAGCTCCAATATCACTCAAGCTGAAAATCTCTTTCATGTGTTATTGGATCTGTCCAACAAGGATTCTTGGGATCATACTGTATCCCTCTCTTTACCAGGTGTGTTGGAAACCTCCAGAGTATGTGTATCTTCTTCCTAAACCCAGTACTTCACTCAAATCTTTGTCTTCTATAGTCTGCTCTCAATATTGTGGTGTCTGCTGACCCCTCCCAGTTTGATCAGCTGACTCCTCATCTCTGCCAGCTCATGGGTTGTTATTGGTGGATGACCATGGAATTGATGAGGGCTGGTTGGGCATGCTCTTCTGAGAGCCTCATGTCAGATCTCAATATGCAGTCTATCTCTGGCTCTTTGTCTTCTGATCAGGTGTCATGTGTTGCCCCTTTATCAATTGCTCCCTCTCCTCCCACCTCCAGTAATTCCCATGCACCCGAGGTTTCCCATTCAGTTCCTTTTTATCCAAACAGACATACTCCGTTAGTGATATCACTCCAGGTTCTTCTGTGTTTTATACAAACTCTCATTGTTTAATCCAGGAATATGTTAGCTCTGAACCCCACTATTGTTGATGCCATCTCTGCACCCCTTTCATCCATGGTTATGGCCCCTGTTTTGTCTCTCACTGCACATTCATGTGAGGATGGACAGTCACATTTCAACATGGGTCTTTCATCTTCTTTGTTGGCCCTCATTTCCATTTGGTGACATGTAATTGCAGGTGTCCTCTCATATACATTCTTCCAGTTCATATGATACATCTGAAGTCCCATCTTTCAGTGGGTTCCAGTCAGAAGGATCTGCTGATGCTTCTCACCAGGTTAGTTTCTTTGTTCTTTGACATTTTACCCCTTTATATCTGATGTTCAGCCTACCACTTTTCCTGACCAAGCCCTTCTTCAGAATTTACCTCACCCAGTGTCGTCTTCCATCCCACTCAATGGACCTTCTTGTACCAGTTCATTGAATCAGTCCATCACTGTTTCCAGTCCTATTGATCCTGATCATGATATCCTTTCTGTTCACAAGGTATGCTTCTCCTTTACTATTTTTTGCTGTTGTTCACACTCTTTTAGACACGATATTCTCTTCGGAATGACAAGCATCCTCTTTTGCATTCTTCGACCACCCCTTTCCATTCCCCTTCTCTTGCCAAGAGAAAAGGGCAGTCCGCGGGCCATGTAAGTCAACTGGATGCATTGCTGCAAAACTTCATATGCCCTTTCTTCCTTTTGTCTCTTTTCCTTGTCTGATGCATAGGAGCCTTCTGTCCATGGATTAATATCCAGGATTGGCATCAGTTTTGTGATGGAAGATGGTTTGGTGGATTGGACTAATGTCGTCTCTGTGGAGGAAGTCGCAGTCAGTGCACATCTCTTTCCCTGTGAGGGCAGGTTTCTTATCATTCACCATTGTGTCTGTAGGTCATTGCATCTAATGGATCCCCCCCTTTTGGTGTTCAATGGGCAAGTATCCGTTTATTCTTCTGTTTCTATGCCCTGGTTTCTCACTCTGTTTCCTGACATAGTGTGAATGTTGTGCAAAGAAGTTTCTTCATCAGAAAAAAGATTTGGTTCCTGTTAGGGCAACACAGGCTGACTAAGTCTGCTCACCTAAGAGTGCCAAGAGTCTAAGCAGGCAACAAGGAAGTGGAGTAGACCTGATGACTAAGACCTATCTACAGTATAGGTATCTGTGGATGATCCTAAGAGACCAAGTCTGAAGAGACAGTCCCAGGCAGAGTAGGCCTTATATTTATACCTCTGTGGTGGAACCTGCTAGAACATCTTGCTTACTCAGCCTAGTCAGGTGATCAGGTCATATGACCAGGATGAGGTCATATGAGGTCATGCACAGGCATGCAC
>NW_024467217.1:235714-308136 GCF_000292625.1 Dacryopinax primogenitus | reverse complement strand
TTAGACTCTTGGCACTCTTAGGTGAGCAGACTTAGTCAGCCTGTGTTGCCCTAACATATGCTCATTGTTGACCTATATAGTTTGCCATAGTGACAGGTACTTCCTTCAAACAAAGGAATATGGACAGTGGCAAAAACACATTTGAATAGAAAAAATTGAGTCCATGTATAGCCACCACTTCACTTACCTGGCATTCAGTACAAATGAGCTGTATGCAATAATTGACTACTGATGGGTGCATATATACAAAGGTCCAATTAAATGGAGGGAACAGATAAAAATGGATAGTCATGTAGCTGACATCTGAAAGAGTTACAATCCCCTAAACCATAACTAGAAATACATGTTGGGAGGACAACAGTGTCACAGTTTGTCTCAGCCAACAGACTTGGGCGAGAAGTAATCTGTCAACCTCTTAATAAAGAAGTTGGAAATCTGGTCACTCAGTGAAGGGCATCCATTTTCTTGTCAGTATTGCTTAAATGCTTCCCTGCGGGCCTTGTTATATGCAGCATGAGCTTTGCCATTTGTGTATATTTCAATGCCATATTTGAAAACAGGTAGTGATGGTGTGGTATTGGTGTCTTGATGACAAACAATATTGTTTCCTACCATTAACATGGGCTGAATTGGAAGAGGATGACTAGAACCCATGGATGTAGTAGTGGGTTCAATTGATTGTTCTTCAGGGTTCTTGATTGCTGGATGCATTATCTGTCTTTTGTGCATATGAGCAGATTTGGCATGATTGTCATAAGGGGGAGGAGGGTAGACATCTCCATACAACTCCTCACCTTCCTTGTCAACTGCTCTCTGCAAGATGAGGATCTCCACCAGTTGGCACTCAACAGCAGTGGCATGTGTGGGGGAGATAGGATTGATTTCCCTGAGCATGTCCGCTAATTGGTCCAGATGGTGTTGTATGGATGCAAGCCATTCCTCCTTGGAGAACTGTCTGTTCATCATCACTGATGAATGTGTTGCTCCATCATGCCGTCCAAAATCCACACTCCCACTGGGAATGGGTTTGACCAAAGCAGGAGCTACCATACCCATCCAGTTGCAATCTGTGACATGCTTCAAGGAGCACTCTTCACCTCCCTGGCCAGATGTACTGGAACTGCAGACAGAAAATGCTGACATGTGGTTCTGGGATATTAACACATCAAGGCAAGATGGCTTGATCCCTGCTAGCCTGTCCATGCGCAGACAACTTGGAGACCAATAATTGGACATAGAAGTCCAATCAGCATCAGTGTCTGTGTTGTGTTTGGGAGTAGTGTCCATTCCACACTGGCTCTCATCTTCTCTGAGCTCTGCGAGGCTAGGCTTGGGTGAAGGGGCTTCATTTGGATGGTAATGTAATGGAGCAATTGATCACCAGTCATTGCGATTGGGCTGTTCGTCTATGGAGTTTGCAGTTGCTGCATTATATTCAGCCTGGCATAGTTGTGGCATAATGGCCATACCATCAGGTGGCAAGCTGTCTGCACCTTCAGCAGTAAGACAGTGGCAGGGCAGCTGTTTACTAGTCATTTTACCTGTTTGTGTATGACACATTTCACACTAAACAAGCTGAGTGAGTGTATACCAAGGCTGTAAGTACATTATCATCACCAATGTTGGGTTTGCAACTTTTTCAATGACAAGAGTTGTGGGGAGGTGTGTTTAGTGGACTTGATGAAGGCAAAGGGTGTGACAGGAGTGTTGGCAGCAGGAGATGTGATATAGGAGGCTTTTGAGTCTGTATGCTGTGGTGTCAGGTGGATGACACCATGTGATTTATTGACACCCTTATACCAACCAAGGTCTTCTTTAGCATATTTGTTATTTCAACTCACAAATCTTGCTTACTCCTTTAACTTGCTGGGCCTTCTTATGGATGCAAGAATAATGGTATGTTCAGTCTGTATTAACCTTATTTGTATATTGTACAGAATAAAGACTGTCATATCATTTGTGTATGGTAATGTACAAGCATGAATCCCTGTTCTACTGCAAGATTATAGCTGACATCAATTGTAGCTAGATGGTTTCACTGATCCAGTGATCCACTGGAGGGCTTCAATTGAACCGAAGCCATTCAACTCTTTGGACAGGCTATTTGCATGCTCAAAAGAGTGGCATTAGGGATTTCCATCTCTGCAGCACGTTCATTGTACCCACCAACTCAGCCATGATATTCACCTTGTCTTTCATCTTCTACCACCACCATGATTGCCCTCTCTATGTTGTTTTTCTTGCCCTCTAGGCTCAACAATTGTGAAGTAGAACTTCTACCAACCACAGCTCCTATGACTATGTTGACAGCAGGAGAAGATTTGATCAATCCAGACATTGTTCAAGCATCGACTTCTACCACCACGTCCACACACTTTGTGTTGTTATGGTCCACTACTAGAAAACATCAGACAAAGGGAAAAGGTCCTTTGCTCCCTACAACATCATTTACTCTGAGGGTCTATAACCTGTTGACAATGGCAAGTGCTCTCCTTGACTCCCTCACTTTGAATGTTACTGCTCTCTCAACACTTGCAGTGAATGAACTCATGGCAATGGAAGGTGGACCCAGCATCAAGGCAGAACAGTGAGATGGTATGGACAATAGAGTTGGGTTGCATCAGGAGTTTGATAGAAGGGCTTGGGGGGGCTTTGGGTGGGGATGGATGGCATGGCAAGCCTGTTTCATTGGCTGCTACAGTTGGGGAGGGTGGGAGTGGAACAGTGCGTGCCTTACAGATTCAATATGCCATTGTGCTCACAGATTCTTGCAGCATATACTGACCAATCAAGAGTCTGTTGGTTGCAATGCTTTGTTGTATTGGGGTCTGCAACCTGCAAATGTCACCATTGTCCAAAGAAATCAGATGGATATTGCTTGGCGTTCAGCTATCTACCTTGTCGATACCATTTACGGTACTATATGCACATTTGGCATGGGTGGTTGGGATGTCATGGGATCCATTTGGATTTGGTGCTGGAGGATTCCACCTTGGTGTGGTGGAATATGTTCATGGATGTATCAGCAAGGAATCAACATCTGACTTGTCTGCATGTCTCTTACCGGATCAATTATTATGATCATTGTACTCTCCATATGCATCACTGTCAAGGTTGTTAACTGTGGATCAAACTTTCTCTGGCACTATAGGGTTATGGTAGTGGCCATTGTCAGTGCATTTTTCTTGGATATGATTCAAGTATATATATGCTGATGGAACATCTAGTCTTCATCGTTACTATGGCTAAAGTATCTGACATACCGGTTCCGAAATTCCTTATAGGTGTTCTGAAGCCAATACCAGAGTTCTTGAAGTGGGGAGGAGCTCTCTGAATGTAACCTCTAGGGGGGGGAGGTTCATAGTATGTGTATATTCTCTTCTATTGCCAGTTCTTGTCTCCTTAGCTTATAGCATGGCATACAAAGAACTTCTCAATACCAAGTTGAAACATCTGCTATATTATAATACAGGTCTATAGTATACTACTTAGAAAAAGCACCTCCGCACAAGAGCTAGGGTCTTGCCAGCACAGCACGGCCCCTTTCCCAGTAACTTGAAGAGGGAGGGCTGGTTGCTTCCGTGCTGTCACGTTCCGCGCTTATATTTGCGTTGATGATCAAACCGCATCTCGGGAGCATCCCACAATCGATCAATGGATATGGCAAACAAATCAGCAGGTGAAGTCCATGTGTATACGTAGTGGATACATTAAATAGAAACATGGACTGATGGAGTGATATATCCTGGAGAGCCAAACGCGGATTCATGAACATACATACTCCTTCTCCCCCCACACCTCATTTTGATCTTTCCGAGGCTGGCCCTCTTTCAGCCACATGGCATGTGCTCGAAAATCTCTCTCTGCGCCTGGTATGCTCTCCTTGAGCTGCCACACTCCATTATCGTCACCAAATACATCTATTGCCCAAGGCTCGTGTCTGACCAGTTCCTGCTCCAGCCAAGGACAAAATATCTCGCCCGATTCCAATTGTTCAAAACAGTCCCACAAGCCCACGCAGTCCCCACTTCCAAACATGGTGTTGGAGATCGGGGTCGCCAGAGCAAAGTCGAGGAACACGAAGAAGCGCGGCTTCCCAGGTACTTGCAGCACTTTTCTGGGGTGACATATCGCCGTGATGCACGCCGCATAAATGCAAACAGTACACGCTGAATGCAAGCTGTACAATCTGCGAAAGAATGCGTTAGCTTCTCAATACAGGGCTCAGCCATGGAAAGTGACATACCGAAGCGTGGATCCCAACCTGGCGCTCTGCAGAATAGAAGGAGCCGTCGATCATCCCTTGATAATCTCGTTCCAGTGTAGTTCCTTCAACGTACTCCATGGCGTGCCCAATCACGCTCTGGCCGCAGGGGAGTTGGAACTTGAAAGTTCTTAGATTAGCAAACTCACAACATAAATACGAAGATCACGCACGTGATAGAAGCCATAGGAGTGGGGTAGCAGTAGACCTTGCAAAGGTCTCAGCTGCGCAAATGCCCATCCTTCGTTTCTGGATATTCCTGCAGAGGTGCGCAAGGAACGGTATAACGATTCTAGGGAGTCGTCATCGTCATCTTCCGAATACGGAAAGAATGCTTCTTGAAGTAGCTTGATAACGACTTGATGCTGTTCGGTGGTGCTGGGAATGTGGACGGATGCGAGCCAGACTTGTGCCCATCTGTCCTTGCCCGTCTGTAGGCCACGCGTTAACGTCAAGGAAATACTCTCGTCTTCTCCGGCGAGAGGCAATCGAGGTCGAACTGGGGGTCGATAGGGAAGTACGGCCAAAGCTGCATCAGCATCGACAGGTGAAACTTCTTGATCGAGTAAACGAGTCGCTCGCGTCCCCTTCAGCAGAGTACCCTCCTTCAACGGATTCCTTTCCGCCTGCATTCTTTCTCGCTATAGCTCTATCAATTCTATCGAGTCTTTTTTGGTTGTAATATGTCATCCTTGTGAGGGGGATTATCGTAGTGCGGGATGAGTGGTTCAAAGGGATACACGCGGAAACTGAGGACTCCTCCCAATACCAATGCGATCTTCCAATGGCACCTTACGCCAAACCTTCGGGACACGGAAAGCCGCCTCGATGGCAGCATCCATCTCTGCCACCCTGGGGTATTGACGTGTGACAACGGGCTTGAGCGAGAAAGATGCGATGGCTGTCTGCGTTTTTGACATGGTTGATGGGAGGGAGAGCGGATGGAGCAAACATTATTATAATATGGGAGACCTGATGATTATAATACATCAGGGCACTCTCGAGCGTGCAGAGTATATGCTCTCAATTGCAGAGGAGTGTCTAGGAGACGTAGACTTGACAGCAAGTGATAAGCCTGGATTTCATCGGTACATCAAGCGGGAACCGCTGGGCGTCGTATTGGTTGTCGCTCCCTGGAAGTACGTCGCTCGTCTATTCTACTAGCGAAGCTGATGGCTGTAAGCTATCCATACCTTGTGATGATCGACGTCGTCCTACCGGCCCCGGCCCTCCTAGCGGGTAATACGGTCCTTCTCAAGCCCTCACCGCAAACGCCGCTCACCGCCGAACTCCTTGCCTCGACACTGCTCGCCGCTGGCCTTCCCACACAGGCACTTCAAGTACTGCACCTGACCCCCAGGCTCGTAACGCACGCCTCCGCCCATCCCCTCGTGAACTTCATCTCCTTCACCGGTTCTGTCCTTGGGGGCAAAGCTGTAGAGCGGGCAGCAGTGATGAGCAATGAGCAGTATGGGATATAGGAGTGTAGCGAGTGGGCGATAGGGGATGTAATGGGATGCTATTTGGGGTGTACAGAGTGCTGCTGGTCTCAGGCGACATGCACGTCTTCAAGTTGCAATTGTTCTGTGCCATCAGCTTCTGATACTTGTTGCCTCGTCTCCCATGTGATTCCCTCGGAAACAAAAGAGAAACAGGAACAAAGGTGCCGCGATATGACACCTTGCCTCGCCAAATAAAACGAAACGAAATTGCAAGGACAATGGAGAAGATGGATAACAGGCCTGCAGCCGCCGCCAGTCGCGTCTGAGCCTATTCTGCTCCCTGGTCACTTATCATCATCGCTAACTACTATGGCAACCTACAAACAATACATGAAAAACTGGGAACGAGACAGGAAAGAAGCTGAAAAGTATCCATTGACTCGGCGGATCACGCTGAACGGCACAAGTGCTGAAGATGATTTCGATCATCCCGTTTCGACCATCGACGTACACGCCGCCCTGGCCGTGGTGCCTTATTGTCCCCCAGTTCGACCGCATTGTCTTGCTTACAACGACTTTCCGACTATTCTTCTGACCTTAACGCGGGAGTCTGAAGACTGGGGAAGATAGATGGGCGCAGGTCTGGCTCGCATCAGTACACCTCCTCAGCGGCAACCAAACGCACCCTGTCGTCGTCAAGCTCTTTCAAGAATCTCTGTTCCCGCGTACAGACCCGACAGCTTTCGAATACTATTGTGCTTGGTCTGCCGCCGCGCTATGCGAAGCCGAGGCATGGGGGTATGAACAAGCCAAACCTTTGCAAGGACTGCTGTTGCCGCACTCAAATGGGTTTTATCGCGTCCGTCACCCTTCACACTATCACAAGTTCACTGATCTAATTATGTTGCAGTTCGAACTTCCGTGCGAGCAGATTGTTGTCGGTCATGTTATGGAATACATTGAAGGACATCCGCTCGAACGAGACTTCGATGGAATGATCGACGGCTCCTTCTACTCGCCGGAGAGTCAACTCGAGACAATTGTTGGTGGGTCGCCTTGTATGCGCGGATCTGTCTTGAAGAAACTAACATGTTCTTTGGTAGCTCCCACAGCTTTCCCTCAGTGTATATTGTCTGCATTTATGCGGTGTTCACCATGGCGACCTGTCTCCCAATAACGTTTTGCTACTTCCTGGAAAGCCCAGTTTCTTTATATTTATCGACTTGGATCAATGTTCTCCGTTGTTACCGAATCCATATGGTAAACCGGATAGCTCTGGCTTGTGTTACTGCCTTCAAGAACTTGAATCTGGCGAGAAGGTCACTGCTTGGCTGGAGGAAGAGCTCGTCCGTAGCAAGGCTTGGGCGATAGACGTTTTCACCTCGACGGATGGGTTCGACGACCTCAAAGAGTCGACCCTAGCCATAGAGGACCAGTACCAAGGTCAGGCTGGGTGGATGAAGGAAGAGAAGGAGAGGCAAGGTTCAACGGACTGAGTCGACGAGCCATAGGATTTTCCGTTCGATTGATCTCCACATCTTGGTTATCTCGACCTCTCCATCGTCTATGGAGGAGCTCACGCGCCGTGACATCCAACCAGACTGAAGGGAGGATAGACAGGACGAAGACATGCTGGCCGTCGGGAATTAATAAAATGATATGACACCCCGCTGATCTGCAAGGGTTCGCTAGGGCCTCATCTTATCAATTATATATTTAAAATGCCAGTGCTACATATTATCTCCTTTAAATAATTTGGAAGACAGTGTTGATCCCTGCCCTGCGCAGATTTGCAGTGTGCAGTTAAGACAACCCAAAAATGCTGGGCGGATGAAGTCACCTGGTCGTTGTATACACGTAACAGAACAATCAAATACATGAAGCGGACATTGATGGATATTATGACCGGTACTAGACAACAACAGTACGCCTTCGTGAATGGGGTTACGTAGTTCAGCCATCAATGCACCTCGTTCTGACCTTTCTCATCCTGGCTCTTTTTCAGCCGCATCGCTTGTGCTTCATAATCCCTCTCCGCGCCCGGGATAGTGTGCTTGAGCTGCCGGGTTAAACTGAGATCACCTAATATGGAGAGTGCCCAAGGTTCGTGCTTAACCAGTGCATCCTCCATCCAAGGACAGAAAGTCTCGCCCAATTCCAATTCTTCGGAGCACGTCCACAAGCCGCAACCGTCCATCGTCCCAAACATGATGTCGGAATACGCGGAAGCTCGAGCAAAGTCGAGGAACACGAAGAAGGGCAGCTTTCCAGGTATTTGTAGTACGTTGTTAGGAGATACGTCGCCATGATGAACGTCGCATAGATGTAGACAGTACACGTTGAAGGCAAGCTGTACAACCTGCGAAAGCGTTGGTGTCTCGAATGTAGAATTTTGATCATGGAAAACACATACCGCAGCACGGCTCTCACTCCGTCTCTCTGCCGAATAGAAGGAGCCGTCGATCATCCCTTGATAATCTCGTTTGAGCGCATGTCCTTCAACGTACTCCATGACATGTCCAATCACGTTCTGGCCGCAGGGAAGTTCGAGCTTTATATTACTTAGGTTAGCAAACTCACAACATAAACACGAAGATCACGCACGTGATAGAAGCCATAGGAGTGCGGTAGCAGTAGACCTTGCAAAGGTCTCAGCTGCGTAAATGCCCATGCTTCATTTCTGCATATTCCTATAGGAGTGTGCAAAGAAGCTCCTTCGGTGACGTAGTCGTCGTCGTCAATGTCATCACCCGGATGGGGAAAGAATGCTTCTTGAAGTAACTTGACAACAACCTGAGGGTGTTCGGTGGTCCTGGGAATGTGTACAGATGCGAGCCAGACTTGTGCCCATCTGTCCTTGCCCGTCTGTAGTCCACGCGTTAACGACAAGGAGATGCTCTCGTCTTCTTCGTCGAGAATAAGTCGAGGTCGGAATGGTGGCCGATAGGGAAGTACTGCCAAAGCAGCATCGACATCGATGGGTGAAACTTCTTGATCGAATAAACCAGACGCTCGCGTCCCGTTCAGCAGAGTACCCTCCCTCAACGGATTCCTTTCCGCTATGATTCTGTCTGCATTCCTTTCCGCTATAGCTCTCTCAATTTTCTGTCGGCTGAAATATGGGCTCATTGTATCGGGGTTTGCGGTGACGTGGTGGTATGGGTATGATGACAATTCCTGGGACCTTGGTACCCAGGTCTTGAAATGAATAATTCGACAAGAGAATGCATCCGTTTGGGATGCATACAAGCGGTTACAAAGATCACGGGGTCCCAGGACTGCTATCCTATCATGACTGCGTTATTGACCTTGACGGATGCAAATCTTGGGTCAGGTTCGAGCTCCTGCGAACATGAGACGACCTTTTGTACTAGCCGGGCAAGACCCTAGCTCTTATGTCGATTTGATGACACGGAATCTAAATACAAAAGAGGAAACTAACAAGTTTCCATGGAGTTACCATATCCTTTTTACTGTCAGCGTTTTGATGCCGAGTCGACCCAGGTAAGAAGAACCCTACTCTCACGAGCTAGGGGATTCATGCGTCTTTTGTCACTAATTGCCTGGAGCATGGCTTCTCTCAAAACATTCCGATCTGTTCGTTGGTGTTGGCTGCATTGCCTATCAGGTGTCTTGTCGTCAATGTCTCATTAGTTGCTTTTGTTATGCCTGAGTGTCAGGCAGCTGTCATCGATATCCTTTGTCTATTCAAGATCTTTGCCAAGCCACAACTTTTGCTTTCTATATTCTGAAAAGAGAAACAGATAGCAACGTTGCTGAAGCATACATGGTAACTTGGGAATGCGACCGGAACATGGAACAGCACCAGGAGCAATCGTTCTTTTCATGAATGATTTCAACTCTCTATGTGGATGCATCCCTGGCGCTTCTTCCTTATCGACTGCTTGTTGTTCACGTTAACTCAGGAATGAGACAAACAAGATGCTGCACAATTGTTCTTTTCATGACCGCATGTTAACTGTCTATGTTACAGCCCCCTGGAGCTTCTTCCTTACCGACCGCTTGTTCATGGTAACTTAGGAGCAATACCGGAACAATGCTGAAACATATCCATTCATTTTGGGTCAAGCCAAATGGCGCATAGAGCAACCATTGATGAACCCAGATTAACTATCTATTTTAATTCAGCCTTGGCGCTTCTTCCTTATCAACCGGTTGTTCTTAAGCTGCTATGATATCTTCTAGCCAAGAGACGGGAATGACGCAGTGTCGGTATGTCTTTCCTTTTTGGTTTTGCTTATGTCATTGTGAGGCTTTGACGCGGTTGGAGGATATAAGAGGTGCATCATATGCATGAGCTATGCCCTCACAACACTTTGGACGCGATGTCTCTTCATTCTCAACCTGCACCACTCCAGCCTATCCGAACTCCACATTACCAGCTCAATAATCATGGTATCACGTACAATCCATCTTGGATTGCCCTCAGCCCTTATCCACTCTTGGACCTTTACGGCTTTCTTGAAACTTCGCTTGCAAACAATGACACACCTGCACCTTCCTTGACTGCGAACGGAGAGCCAGCTTCTAACCCCTCCACAAAAAGTGAACATACTAGGAAGTTCGAGAACTGGCACCTCTCTCTCATCACATCACGGAAGTTTGAAACTGAATACTGGACCCTCAAGCAATGGCTTGAAGCTCGCATCAAAGTGATGCCATACTTTCTTGACAAACAAGCCACAGAGTCTTTTTCGTATAGTGAAGAAGATGAGGCGTGAGTTTACCCCTGTCGCCCTGTCTTACTGCGATTCATCAATACTCATACTTTCTCTTCACAGGAAAATGGCCTATATGAATCTTCACCAACCTGTGCGGGAGGCCCTCAACTCCGTTTTGAGATGTGCAGGTTCTACATGGAGAGTTGAATGGAAGGCAGAAGTTACTACCGATGGTATATCTCAACTTTCTCAGAGTTGCCCTTGAATATTATCTTATTTCTCTTGTAGGTGGGAGGTCTGATCAGCTTCTCGTTGCACTCCGGAAAGATGTACGATATCAATCCAACTATGACTGGAAGGAATGTTCCAGACACCGTGCTAACCCGGTAAGTGGCACCAAAGCAGTTGTGATAGATGTACTCTTACCCATGCTGAACAGGCACCCACTCAATATGCACTCTGTATCGTGGAGGATAAAGTATAGTTCTTCTGTACCCAAGCTTAATCATTGGCTAAAAGTCTGGTGCAGAAACCACCGTATGTGCATGATGCAGGGTTTCATGAGATTACGGGTCCTCGAAACGGCACCGACCAATCATATGAGTATCGAATGCATGCTGACAAGGACCGTCGATCAATTCGTAAAAATGTCATGATGCAGCTCATGAAGTCTGTATGTCATTCTCAATGCAAAGCTGGTAATCTGAATCCTAGCCCAGATACTGTGCCGCGTTCTGCTGTCAGCGGGTTATTCTGTTTGACTACGATCTCTGCTATATGCTTCACTTCCAAACACCTGTGATTGCAGCGGAAAAGCGTGTGAGGCTTATTTTTCGAGAGGATATTGCGGCACATGTGAAGCAGATAGCAGCCAGAGATGCACGAAAACACTTATTCGCTCTTGGGCTGAGTGCATTGAGCGAACTCGGGTTAACTGATTAGTTAACTATAGGGAGGAGAGTAGAGACGAGGCTGTAGACCACAAGGCCTGGGATTGTTGCTATACACCTTCAATTTGCTCACTTAGGTCTACCTAGAACGATAGCAGAAGACAATTTTATTCTTGCATCACATGGATATTGTTCTGGTACAATTTGGACCGTGCTAGAGGACGAGAATATATATGGTTTGCTCAGACGATCCCTTAGCCATTGGCTCCCTGCTCTTGTTCGTCCCCTATCTCACTCACCATGCCAGAAACGCAGACAACCATCGCACCTCACTCGCTCAAGCCCGTTGTCACACGTCAATACCCCGGCGCGGCAGATATAGATGCTGCCATCGAGGCGTCTTTTCGTGTCCAGAAGGTTTGGCGTAAGGTGCCATTGGAAGATCGCATCGGTATTGGGAGGAGGTTCATGGTGCGCTCTTTCACGCCTGACGCCATCCAGCATTGAAGGATGCTTGAAGACGGAATTCGAGGCTCAAAAAGATCGAATTGCTCAAGAGCTATCCGTGCAGATGGGACGCCCAATCCGCTACACCGCAGGGGAAGTACGAGGCACTCTCGAGCGTGCAGAGTATATGCTCTCGATTGCAGAGGAGTGTCTAGGAGACGTAGACTTGACAGCAAGTGATAAGCCTGGATTTCATCGGTACATCAAGCGGGAACCGCTGGGCGTCGTATTGGTTGTCGCTCCCTGGAAGTACGTCCCTTGTCTATTCTGCGATCGAAGCTGATGGCTGTAAGCTATCCATACCTTGTGATGATTAACGTCGTCCTACCGGCCCTCCTAGCGGGTAATACGGTCCTCCTGAAGCCCTCACCGCAAACGCCGCTCACCGCCGAACTCCTTGCCTCGACACTGCTCGCCGCTGGCCTTCCCACACAGGCACTTCAAGTACTGCACCTGACCCCCGGGCTCGTAACACACGCCTCCGCCCATCCCCTCGTGAACTTCATCTCCTTCACCGGTTCTGTCCTTGGGGGGAAAGCTGTAGAGCGGGCAGCAGTGATGAGCAACGAGCAGAACGTAGGGGTGAAAGGTGTGGCCTTGGAGCTGGGGGGGAAGGATCCGGCATATGTGCGAGAAGATGCGGATCTGGGGTATGCGGTAGAGCAGCTTGTGGATGGGGCGATGTTCAACTCTGGCCAGAGCTGTTGCGCAATCGAGGTGCCCTTCCCCCTCCCTCTACCATCTATCCTCACTGACACCGCACATCGTATCTGCAGCGCATATATGTCCATCAAACGCTCTACGACCGCTTCGTAGAGCAATTTGTCGCTCTCTGCAGCAAGTATGTCCTCGGCGATCCCCTGGACCCATCGACAACGCTAGGCCCCGTCGTAAGCGTCGCATCCGCGTCGCGCATACGAGCACAAGTCGCCGCTGCTGTCAAGCAAGGCGCAAGGCAGCTCGTACCCCAAGAGCCCTTCGTAATAGCTAAAGAAGGGAGCGCGTATGTAGCACCTATGGTGCTGGTTGATGTTAACCACGGTATGCCCCCCGCCGCTATCCCACCATGATGCAAGTTAAGGGGTGATAGAAATGGACGTAATGATGACCGAGACCTTCGGTCCTGTCGTCGGCATCCAATCAGTCTCCTCCGACGCAGAAGCGTTGAAGCTGATGAACGACTCCCCCTACGGCCTCACAGCATCAATCTGGACTTCTCTTCCCGCCTCGCAAGCGGTATTCAACAACTTTGTCGAGGAACTTGAAACGGGAACGGTATATGCGAATAGGTGCGATTATCTCGACCCGGCATTGGCGTGGACAGGGGTGAAGGACTCCGGAAGGGGAGTGAGTTTGAGCCGGTTTGGTGAGTCTTTACACCGGGTTTCGGGGGAGGGAGAGGCTGAATTTGGGTTGGGTAGGGTTCGACCAGTTAACGAGGGCGAAGAGTGTGAATATGAAGATCGCAACGAACTAAGCCGTGGTCCGAAGAAGGCTTTGGTGTAGAAGCGAGATTGAGTCTGGAGTTTGGCAATGGTTTGGGTCGTTGGATCTAACAATCAATGACTTGGAATGATAATGTCTGGTTAGATGAACTAAGCGACCTGGGGATTGGCTATTGAAGAAGAATATTTGGCCCGAATGTAGCTTGGTACCAACTCGATGTATATGTACGGTTACAAGATGCAAATTATGCTACTGGGTGTTTCATGTTTACTTGAAAACGATATCATGATACACCGGACGTGGAGGTCTGTGTGATAGACAAGTTCCGCGCCATCTGTACCCATCCCCATGCTATATATTGTTTGCTCTACTACCTTCGATGCGTTCACGAAGGTTGCCAGGGATCACTCCGGGCACTTGCCAAACAAGGATAAACCAGCCCCACACACATTGCTCCATCAAACGCTCTCATTAACCCTTCCCTATGGCAAACTACGAAACGTTCCTTTAAAAAATGGGAACAGGACAGAATAACAGCTGAGACGTATCCGTTGACTCGAGGTATTACGCTATATGGCACGCGAGCAATTGGTCTTTTCGATTACCCCATCACGGTCATTGATGCCGATGCCGCTCTTGCAGTGCTTCCTTGTCGACCCGATGTTCGACCTCGATTTCTGCTCTCCAAGACTTCTGCAAGTATCTGCATGACATTGACAACTAGTTTGCAGACTGGAAAGGACAGATGGGCACAAGTCTGGCTTGCATCTCTACACCTCCCTGACACCCAGCAGCAGTACCCGGTCGTCGTCAAGCTCTTTCAAGAATCACTGTTTCCGCGAACGAACGGATCTGATTTTGAATACTATTGCGAATGGTCGGCTGCGGCAATGTCTGGATTCGAGGCATGGGGTTACGAACAACGCGACCTTTGCAAGGCCTGCTGCTGCCTCACTCATATGGGTTCTATCGCGTAGGTCACCTTTTCACTTGTGCGTGTGTTTCCTAATTTGATCGTGTTGTAGTTTGAGCTTCCGTGCGACTAGATCGTTGTTGGCCATGTTATGGAGCACATTGAAGGACGTTCGATTGAGCGAGACTATGTTAGTATGATCGACGGCACCTTCTACTCCGAAGAAAGTCGTCTTCAAAGGCAACCATTGGTACGCAGCTTCTTCAGTCACTAATTGCTTTTGCTTTTGGAAAGCTGAACCATGCTTTCATAGCTGCGACAACTCATGCTTAGTGTTTATTGTCTCCATCTTTGCGGCGTCCATCACGGCGATCTATCTCTCCGCAACGTATTGCAACTTCCCGGACAACCAAGCTTCTTCGTATTTCTCGACTTTGCACAGTGCGCTCCATTCTCCGGATTCGTGGATCCTGATATAGGCGATCCCGATGATGTAGGACTCTGGCTGTGCCTTCAAGAAATAGAGTGTGCCGAGAACCTCATTGCCTGGTGGCAACCGCAGTTTGATCATCACGAGCCTTGGGCAGAAGGCTTGTACACGCCGGACGCATTCGGGCAGCTGAAGTTGACGGCGCCCGAGGGAGAGTGTCCGCATCTTGCTCATGTGCGATGGCTTACTCGGAAGGCAGACAATCAAGAAAAATAGGGCTGGACTCGAGAAATGAGTGGGGATGAGAATCTCAGGCTTGAGGAACAGCTTGGCAGCTGGGCGACTTCCTCTAATCAACAAGACTCAAGCAGACAAGAGCAAAATATGTGCATCCGCATATCATCATCAACTAGATCAACTAGATGAATCAGAAGAACCAGACCCGTACAATGCTACTAAGTATCCTGTATTCACGTAGAAGCAATAATAAAGCAGAGTGCTCACGTATCCGTAGGGTGGGAGAAGATCGGCGCCGTATCTCCTACGCTAATGCATCTTTGCTTCTCCTGCTCATTCTTCAGCCATGCAGCCTGAGAGCGGTACGACTTCTCTGCAAAATCCCCTAAAGCCTTGTGTTGCTTAATTGTGTTCTGTGTGAAAACATCCACCGCCCAAGCCTCCTTTTTATCCTCAACCTGTGATAGAACCCAGGCAAGGACATCCTCGCAGCTTTCCAATTCTTCAAGGCACCGCCATAATCCAATGCTATCCGCTGTGCCCCAAGGATCCATAGAAGTCGGAGAGGAGCGTGCAAAGTCGAGGAACACGAAAAAACTGGACTGCCCAGTGAGTTGGAATATATTGCCGGGCAGCAGATCGCCGTGATGCACGCCGCATAGATGCAAGCAGTAAACGCTAAGTGCAAGCTGTAGAAGCTTCGAAACAAGGCGTCAGTTCTTCGGATGAAGACCACGGTTATGCAAAGCAGCGTACCAATGGTTCCCTCATAAGTCGACGTTCTTCAGAATAGAACGAGCCGTCGATCATGGATTCATAGTCTCGTTCCAACGGATGCCCTTCAATATACTCCATGACATGACCGACAACGATCTGCTCGCACGGAAGTTCAAACTGAAAACCAGTCAGATTTGTGAGCGGATAGGACAGGGTGAAGGGTGACGGACGCGATAGAACCCATATGAGTGCGGCATCAGCAGGCCTTGCAAAGGTTTCGCCTGCTCAAACTCCCATGCCTCTAATTCAGAGCTTGTGGCTGCACAAACTTCCTCATAGTATTTAAAGTCGTATCTGTCCATCTCCGGGAATAAAGCTTCTTGAAAGAGCTTGACGACGACCGGGTGCTGTTGCTGGGTGCTGGGAAGTTGTACTGATGCGAGCCATACTTGCGCCCATCTGTCCTTCCCTGTCTGTAAGCTCCGTTTCAACATCAGGGAGATTTTCTAGTTGTTCTCGATAGGAAGGTATCGGGGTCGAACAGGAGGTCGATACGGAAGTTGCGCAAGGCTGGGATCGGCATCGATGATGCTGACCGGATAAACGAAGTTAAAAGTTGCTGGAGTGCCATGCAGGGCGACTCCTCGGGTCAACGGGTAGGTTTCGGCTTCTTTCCTGTCTAGCTCCCATTGTTTCATCCATGTTTTATAGGATTTGCGTCGTGCCATGAAGCCTGATAGAAAGTAGAAGAGGTCGAAGCTGGAATGTCAGACTACCAGCCGGTCGCGGAGGGCAGGTATCTGTGACTCCTCTTCGTCCCCTAGCTAATGAAGCATATGCATGGAAGGCGATCATTCACTAAGCACTGGCTGACGCGCGAAAAGCAGACGGTTTGGTGCAGCAGGTTTGCAAGGAACGCAGCGAACATGAAACGTGCATGTTGTCCTACGAGGCACGCTATTGATGAAGTCAAAGACACACGGGAGCAGTCTAAGCAGGACATCTCCCTAGGCTCTTAGTACCAGGAAATACATTATCATTCTGTATATGTAACACAGTGACACAGCAACATCGCCAAGATACATCGCAAGCAAACACTGCTGGTGATGAGAAGTCGCGTCGGGCATGTCTGACCTACTCTGATGAACTGTTCTCCTCCTGCTCCTTCAGCCACAGGATGTGGGAGAGGAAACGGTTCTCAAGCATGTGCGCTGACGACTTTATTTGATCGAATGAGGCGGGGGTGAAAACGTCCACCGCCCAAGCGTCTTTATTCACCAACTTTGGTTCCAACCAAGCGATGACATTGTTGGTGGCTTCCAGCTCTTGCAGGCATTCCCATAGTCCCATTTTATCCGGCTTCCCGAAATGACGCATGGAAGGTGGGGTGCATCGAGCCAAGTCGAAGAAAACGAAGAAAGTTGGCTGCCCAGGAAGTTGCATTAGGTTGGTATCAGACAGATCCCCATGATGAACACCGCAGAGATGTATGCAATATACACTGAGTGCAATCTGTAGGAGCTTCAAAAAACCGTGAGTGGGTTGAATGCAGACCGTGGGCATGGAGAGTAACGAACCATCGGCTCCCTTTGCAGTCGATTCTCCGTCGAGTAGAACGTGCCATCAATCATAGCTGCATAGTCTCGTTCCAGCGAATGGCCTTCAATATGCTCCATGACATGACCAACAACGATCTGCTCGCACGGAAGCTCGAACTGCGACACAATCAGACGGGGAAAGTGTAGAACAGCGTAAAGAGTGACGGACGCGATAGAACCCGTATGAGTGCGGCAACAGTAACCCTTGCAAGGGCAGCAATTGCTCAAATCCCCACGCCTCGCGCCCAGAGCTAGCAGAAGCAGACCATGCGTAGTAGTGTTTAAACTCAACCCAGTCTGTGCGCGGGAACAAGGCTTCTTGAAAGAGCTTGACGACGACTGGGTGTTCCTGACTGGTGCCGGGGAGGTGCACCGATGCGAGCCATACTTGTGTCCATCTGTCCTTCCCTGTCTGCAAGCTCCGTTTCAACGTCAGGGAGATGTTCTGGTTGTTCTCGATAGGAAGGTATCGTGGTCGGACAGGAGGCCGATAAGGAAGTAGGGCAAGAGCGGCGTCAGCATTGTTGGCCGCAATGGGGTATTTGAAGTGAGGGGTCGATGGTGTGCCTTCCAGGGGGACTCCCCGAGTCAGCGGGTAAGTTTCAGCTTCTTTTCGGTCTAGGTCCCATTTCTTGATGTATGCTTCATACGCGGCGCCTGTCATGATGTTTGATGGGATGAAGGAGAGTTCGAGGCTGGAGGGTCAGACTACCCGCCTAGCGCGTCGTCCCTAACTGTGACTCCTCCCAGTTCCCAAGTGTAGATACGGAGATGATCATTCCCATTCAGCATCTGACGTTTAAGAGGAGAGAGAGAGAGAGATGTAAGGTGCAGCGGAGGTATGTACAATGGCGACGGTCGCGACCAAGACGCATTTAGCACTGCGAAACGGTAGATAGGAAGTAAAAGAGAACCCTTGCCTCCGACAATTCATACAGGTCCATCACGACTGTTCTTCATCGATCTTCACTTACACTTGACCTCCTTGTAGACCTACAGTACCTTGTTCTGCTGCGCAGAATAAGTGACGGAATGACAAGAGTGCGTGCAACCAGTTGCGATTTTCGCCCCAGGCAACAACCTGCTACAGTATATATTAGCGATTTCGATGAGCACGATAACCATTTGCGTCATTCCACTGCGATGACTAAGAAGTTCGTATCCCACTAAGCATCCTCCTCTCCATCCGTGGATATTGAGCTTGGCGGTGTGGGCACATGTGGTGTCACCGTTGATCTTTTTCCCGTCTTCAACCGCACCTCCTTCAGCTACCGAACATGTGAGAGATATGGTCTCTCAGTGGCATTAATAAAACCCTTGAATAGGTCGAGGATGTCTTCTGTGAAAGTGCTGACAGCCCAAGGTCCGTGACGAATGAACTGGGGTTCCGCCCAAGCAACGACATTCTCCGCAGACTGGAGTTCTTCGAGGCACTGCCATAATCCTGGACAATCCGGCGTGTTATCCAGCGCAATGTTACGAGTCAACGGGTACATTTTAGCTTCTTTCTTGTCCAGTTCCCATTTTACCATTTATGCTTCAAACGAGTCGGCGCCTGCCATGAGCTTTGATAGGAGGTGGGAGCTGCAAGATCAGACCACCGGCATCGCGGGTCTTCCTCGGTCGTGACTCCTTCCAGTTCCTTATAGTGCAGAACCAGAGACGATCAATATTCCCCCTCAGCATTTAACGTGTGAATCGAGAGAATGCGAGTGTTGCGTTCCATGTCAGTTGTTTTGAAGCGGAAGCATGCAATGCGGCGACCGACGCGATCAAGACGCGACTTCCTTGTCGAAAGCCCTCCTCAAACCATCGACCTTGCTCACGCACCATCTAATGGCAGCCCTACAGCCCCGAGTATGCCACCCTCACCTGGTAATCCCCTAACCTACTCGTGGTCATCGTCAATCTCCCCGCTTTCGTCTTGACGACAAGCTGTATCCAGTGAAGCATGCCCCGAGAGCAGGACACGAACCAGAAGAGTATCTTCTTTTTGCCACTGCGCCAGCGTCAGAACAGCGCGTGGGGGAGGACGTTTGAGGTACGCGAGCGGCCTTGTTCGTTGAGTCGATATTAAACTCCCTCTTGCAGATTGTTCACTTGCCCATGTACTCGTCGCCTTCTCCTCAATTGGTGCCATCCCCTGCCACCCCCCCGAACTTTTCTCAATGAAGATCATTGAGCGCACAACTGGGATGATGAATTGGCCGATCGGCGAGAGACAACCGCGGGTGACACTTCTGGTGGCCGAACAACGATGCAAAGATCGGGTTTGGCCAAATCTCTCGCGATGACATCACGTAACTGCCGACATGTACGCACTAAACCTGCGCCGAAGTACCCGAATTCGCTGGATCATTTTTGATAGTACAAGCCGCTCGAGATTCGCGTCTATGTTATGCACACAAGATCCTCCAATCATACGGAACCAAGACTTGCAAGTATCGCGTGCAATTCTCAGAGATCGTCAACGAGTCCAAGCAGAGCGTCGCGCATAATGACTGCTTTCGGGCCAACAACCTCAAGGCGTGATTTGCCCCAGGTCGGTGGGGGTATTCTTGGTCCGAGGAACGCGTAAGAGCGCCGGAGCACCAGCCCCGAACTTGACGACCAAACACAAGGTCCCGCCTACATCTTTGAAGCAGACTCTGTCTCGGCCAGCCGCTGTAGGCGCCGCTGCAGGAGCCCGGAGAGGGGATCGACAAGTCGCTGACGGTCTCGCGTCGACGTGATGGAAAAGGTTAGCCAACTTTCACCATCGTCGCTCGGTGGCTAATGCTGTCCGCATAGATTGGAGACGCCTGCTCACAACAAGAACCCGAGATTCCTGAGGGTTCCTCATGCGTTGGAACACGACCCTCAGCACTCCCTCACCGCACTAATGAAGGTATGCGCGGCCGGGAGGCAGTCGCGTCTCGAGCTTGACGAGGCCAAGCAGGAATGTGCCACCTCAGGCGTTCATCAATGGAATACATGGGTTGATGGGCTGGATAGTATAGGATGAAGAACGCGTCTCCTCAACGGCAGGAGCAAGCACGTCTTGAGGTTGAGAATGCGGAGGACGACCTCGTCCAGCAAACCGAGGTCGCCATCACGCTTAGGAAGACACTCTTGGATAACGTGCGTTTCATCTCCCCAACATTCACAATGATTCCCCATATTGATCACTCAATAGCCTGAGCCACTCAAGAATCTCAACGAGCTCGTCAAGGCCCAGCTTGTCTTCCACAGCACCGCAGCCGAAGCACTCCAAGGCATCCAAGGCGACATCGAAGAGCTGACCGTTGCCGCAGAAGGCAAATACCGGAAGTCGCGCGACCACTAATCGCTCTGCTCCTCCATCTTGCTGTTCGCCTCCTCCCAGGCGCGCCGGACGTTCTATCAAGTTCATGATCCTGTAGTCCTGTTGGTGACCCAAGAGTGTCCGTTTCCATGACTGTTTCATCTCCCCGTTCCCTTATCTGCTACCGTTTCGCTCTAGTGCCTGTATATGACCGAAAGTATCGCTTTGCAATGAGATCACTGCGAATTTTCACATGCGTCGTCCATGGCGTCCCTCTACAAAATGGAAACTTCCGAATCTCAACCCCATGCATAACACTGGCACACGCGTCCGACGAGTTATCGGAAGTAAATCAGCCTTCTTCACCCGCGTTAAACCACCGTTGCTGATCAGAGCTTTACCTCCACTGCATATCGTGAGCCAGACTGAGATGGCTCCTAAGGTTATCCTCGCCAATCACATTGGATGATCAGAGTAGACAGTGGTGTTTAGTTCCAATTCGAAAGGGTGAAAGCAGTGACGGAATCCCGAGAGTGCGTGTACCTGGTGGAGACTTTCTGCTCACGAGGAACAACACGACAACTATTTGCATCCATTCCACTGCAATCACTACAAGTCCGTAACCCACTAAACATCCAAGTCTCGATCCGTGGATATAGAGCTTCGTGGTGTTGACAAACGCTCTCGCACCTTCGATCGTCTTCTTTTTTCCTGCTCTGCCTTCAGCCACTGAACATCTGACAGGTACGGTCTCTCAGTGTCGGGAACCGATGCCTTGAATAGCTGAAAGGCAGATTCCGTGAAAACGTTGACCGCCCAAGGCTCACCACAAACGAACTGGGGTTCCGCCCAAGCAACGACATTCTCCAAAGACTCAATTTCTATAAGGCACTGCCATAATCCCGTTCGATCGGGCGTACCCTTCACCGTAGTGATAGAATATGGATAGCACCCAGCAAAATCAAAAAACACAAAGAAAGTCGACGGACCAGGGAGTTGCCGTATGTTCCTGGGAGACAGGTCGCCATGATGAACACCACATAGGTGCAGACAATCAACACTAAGAGCAAGCTGCTCTAGCTTCAAAGCAACGCGTCGGCTTCTTCACGCCAGATTACTCGCAGGAAATTGACGAACCAAAGGTTGCCTCTTGAGTCGACTCTCCATTGAGTAGAACGAGCCATAGATCATGGCTTCATAGTCTCGTTCGAACGAATCGCCTTCGATGTATTCCATCACATGCCCAACAACGATCTGGCGGCATGGAAGCTCAAACTACAAGACTATGAGATCGGTCAGCGCACCGAGGAAGGGGAATAGAACGGACGCGGAAGAATCCATATGAGTGCGGCAACAGCAGGCCCTGTAACGCTCTCGCCTGTTCATAACCCCATGCCTCGAACCCGGACAGGGACGCAGCGGACCGCTCGTCATAATCTTCGAAATCATATTTGAACATGCGGGGAAATAAAGCTTCTTGAAAGAGCTTGACGACCAGCTGCTGTTCCCGTGTGCAAGGGAGGCGGCATGATGCGACCCAAACTTGTGCCCATCTGTTCTTCCCGCCGTGCAGGTTACGTATTAACGTTAGAGAAATAGTCTCCCAGTTTTCGGCAGGAAGTAGTCGGGGTCGAACAGGAGGCTTATAAGGAAGTATCGCAAGGGCGGCATCGGCATCGACAGCAGAAAGCGGCTCTTCGTGAGGAACAATTGTTCGCGTGCCATCCAGCACAATGTTACGAGTCAACGGGTACATCTTGGCTTCTTTTCTGTCTAGTTCCCAATTTTTCATGTATGCTTCATAGGACTCGATTATTGCCATGACGGCAGGAAGTAGGAGAGTTCAATTCGTCGCTGGAAGGTCAAGTTGCGCGCCCGGCGCGTAGCGCCGATCCGCGTCACTTCCGGGCCTGGTGTTGGATCATTCCCAATCAGCGTCTGACGTGTAAGGGCGTGTCGTTAGTGATCTCCCCGCGGAGGTATGCACCATGGCCTCTCGCACTTCGGCACGAAATGGTTAGGGAATATTCATCTCAACGTCCATCTGAACATTCTGCGACTCGCTTCCCTCCTACTGCTCCGCAAGAGAGGGACCCCTCGCTTCCGAGTATTTATCCACGACTCTTTCGCTCTTTACCCGCGCTTAGCCTCCCGAACGGATCCTCCTACGACCAATTTCGCCAGTCATCATATTGGTTGCTTAAATTGAAGGTGGAGGCGAGGTTAAACTTACGATGGAGAAGAAGTGAAAGAATCGAGAAAGGGTGTGCACATCGATGCGATTTTCCCCTAGAGGAAACCACGTAATTAATGAATTCTACGCACATGACAACCAGTTGCATCCATTCCACTGCAATTAGGAAAGAAGTCCACCGCCCACTAGTCATCCTCACCTCGACCCGTGGATATTGAACTCGGTGGGGTAGGGATACGCTCTTTTGTGAACCTTGATCTTTTCCTCTACGGTCTCTCAACAGCGTTAACCGACCGCCTGTACACCGCGAGGGCCTGTTCATTGATAAGATTTATGGCCCAAAGTTCGCCGCGAGCGAAAGGAGGGTCCACCCAAGCAACGACATTCTCCGAAGACTCAATTTCTCCAAGGCACTGCCATAATCCTGTACAATCCGGCTTGCCTTTCCACGTCGTGTAGAAGGTATATGGAGCGCATTGAGCAAAGTCGAGGAACACAAAGAAAGGGGACGGCCCAGGGAGTTGCTTTATATTCCTGACAGACAAGTCGCCATGGTGGACACCACATAAATGCAGGCAATAAACACTAAGTGCGAGTTGCTGTAACTTCAAAAGAACGTGTCAGCTTCTTCAAGGCAGATTCCCAGCGAAAAGTTTGACCTACCACAGGTTCCCTCTTCAGTCGACTCTCCATCGAGTAGAACGAGCCATCGACCATGGCTTCATAGTCTCGCTTGAAAGAATGGCCTTCTATGTACTCCATCACAAGGCCAACGACAATCTGGCGGCACGGGAGTTCAAACTACTATGCAATCAGACTGTTGAACGCGCAGCGGACGGGAAAGTGTGGACGGACGCGATAGAACCCATATGAGTGCGGCAACAAAAGGCCTTGCAAAGCCTTAGCCTGTTCATATCCCCATGCCTCGACCCCGGAGAGTGCGACAGCAGACCAACTGGCATAACATTCGAAACCACTTTTGTATGTGCGCGGGAACAAAGCTTCTTGAAAAAGTTTGACGACGACCCGGCGCTTTTGCGGCGTCGTTGCCAGCCATACTTGTGCCCATCTGTCCGTTCCGGTTTGAAAGCTGGTAGTTAGAGTTAGAGAAACAGTCTCTGGATCATCCGTAGGAGGTAGTCGGGGTCGAACAGGAGGCGCAGGAGGAAGTACCGCGAGGGCAGCATCCACGTCGATAGTGGAAACGGGGATGTCATAAGGGACAATTGTTCGTGTGCCAGTCAGTGGAACGCCTCGAGTCAGCGGGTACGTTTTAGCTTCTTTTCTGTCCAGCTCCCATTGTTTCCGGTATTCTTCATAGGTTGTCATAAAGACTGCGCAGAAAGGTACAGTAGCAGCAGTTACCGGAAGCTTTTGTCTGGATCAGATTCTTGTTTGTTTGACCTATCAAGGTGAACATTGCCTTTCCGCAAGACCTTCCAGTATCTTGACAAACAAGCAACACACTTAACCATAACTCTGGATATCGTTAATCACACATATTGTTATGAAATGAACATGCTCGGCAAGAAAATGGGAATGACGGAGTTGCGGAATGTCTTTGAACTGATATTGAGCAATCGGGGATGCGATGTTCGACTCGTGCCAGAACAGTTGTGCGACCAACGCGCACTCTCAACCAATAGTACCCCAACCATATGCGAACCGTGTCACTCTCTCTCATCTCGAGCCCCACCGAGGATCCAGTCTAAACCGAGGATCCAGTCTAAACCGAGGATCAGCAGTCGATCCTCGTCCTCTTCCCTGTCGAAGACCATCGGACGTACTCATTCTGCCTCCCAGATCAATCCACGAAGGATCATGCGTACTCCGGTCTCACTTTGATGTCCCATATATCCGGTACTTCGCGCTCTTTCCCATTCGCTCCTATCGCCCCTGTTCCCGGAGTGGTGCTCGAGAGCAGCCCTGCACCGCCTAAGACGCTCCCCGCTCCTTTGAATCGACGCCGCTCGTAGTACAGCGTTCCGTATGGTTCTTGTCCATCTCCAGCACTCACGACTCCCAGAGCGATGAACCTCAGCGTCTGGGTTGCCTGCCCTAGTCGCTGGACCATCGCATTCCACCCTCGATCCGGGAAACTGAGCTTCTCAGGAAGGAGAAGCTTGAACAGCTTGAGTGTATGCAGTGCTCGGAAGGAGGGAAAGTGTAGTGACGGGTCGTGTGCTGCGCTGATGCTGAGTGCTACTGTGCCTGACCGTCTTTCGCGGATAACGAGGGTGTGTAAGCCGCGTAGGGAATCGGCGAGCAGGCCAAGGAGCTCGAGAGACGCTTCTAGCACGGTTAGCTCGATGTACCGCAGTTCGCTTGGTGCTGATGACTGGGCGATGAGCGGCAGACCAGCGCGCAGAGAAGCATTAGTGACGAAGTCTATTACCGCGAGCTTTTCCACTGGTCTGCGAGGTACGAGACGGAGCGCGACAGCCCAGGAGGTCGTTAGCTCCCGTAGAGCGGGGAAGACTTCGGTACGGGAGAAAACGGGGCTTGTATGCGTGACGAAGTCTCCTGCCATGAGCGCTGCAATCTTGAGCTGTCGCACTGCCGGCTGGTGGTAGAGGAAATTTGAGTCGCAGGGTCCGACGGTGAGGAGGAGGAGTGTTTCTAACTCGAATGGACACTGGTCGAGGTTGGCAAAGATGTGCAGGTTGCCGTCTTGTCCACAAAAGCGGAGTTGTTTGAGTCGATGCAGAACGCGGAACACGCGGAACACGAGACGCAGATAAGGGGGAAAGAGGACGGTGCGGAATGCGTTGTCAGATGCCATGGACGGGAGGTCGTGATACAGTGCGAACTCGATGCATTGTACATGGGAGCCGAGAGAGGGCGTGCGAAGGATGGTCCGGCATATCTGGGCGGTGCGGAGAGGAGGACCGAAGTAGAGTGAGCGGTAGAGGTAACGTTGTGCTAGTGTACGGAGGGTGCGAGATGCGAGGCAGAGTCGTACCAGAGACGGTCGGTGGATAATGAATGACAGAATCTGGTCAAGCAGCTCGGGGGGGAGGGATGGCTGCGTTGGTGATGGGGAACGAGAGAAGGGGGTGCGAGATGGAGAAGCGGAGAGTGTTGATGTAGGTGAGGGTGGGGATCGAAAGGATGTCGTGCTGTATGACGAGGGAGGAACGATAGAGAATCCCTTTGATGGAGGGGTGAAGAACGGATCCATGTCGACCGTCAATCGTTCAGAGCACTGTGGTGACAGAGTAGACAAGAGGATGAGCAAGGCAGTGGAGGGGATGTGCCTCACCACTTATCCTCCTCTGACAGAATAACAGGCTAAGCCTTGAAGCCCCGATGTCGCCTGCCGCGTCCTGTCTTGTCTTGTGATGCGACTGATGATGCTCCGACGGGGAATAGTTCGTCAGAGTGTGTCGACACGGATGAGAGAACGGCCGAATCTGTTGAAGGATGTCGAGCGCTCGCAGCCGGCGGGGTGGGAGAAGCTGCAGCGGGATGAAGAGGAAGGAAGAAATCGCCTGATGATCCTTGAATGGTGGCCGATATGGAAGGACGAAGGCGGCTAGGATCGGCCGGAGAGGAAGGCGAGTTGCTGCGATGTGACCTTACGGCTTCGCGGCCGGATGAAATGTCCTCCCTCTACTTCCTCCCTCTGCAGTCGTGCACTTGAGGTGAGGGCCTGACTGGGAGTAAACCCGTTCCAGTGAGCCAAGAGATGTTGTATCGCTTGTGGGGGTATCGACGTCAGCTGCAAATGCGTGACCTGAATGATAGCAGTCAGAACAACAAAGGGGAACGGAGTACAGCGATACGGAAGGCTGCTCACGGGGTAACGAAGGATAGACAGATCATCCAAGCCGTGTTAGTATCTCCTGCCTTGTTGGGCGCCTCTTTTCCCCCAGGCCGTCAACCATGTCGCTCACACGCTTTCTCATGTGCGGTGGTCACGGTCAGGGACAAAATAAGGAGACTAACTAGCCCCTCCACCTTGCGCGTGGGATGGCTGTGTTTTTTTTTTCCCCTTGAGCGGGAGAGGTATATCTCCGAGGCAAGGCTCATCAGATGAGCGATGAAGGATGAGTGATCTCCCGCCGGCTGTCAATCCTCTTCACTTTTCTCATCTATGCTCCTCCAGCCTTTGTCACTAGTACTGTGATATTGGCAATACTCTAGATGAACCAAAACATGCTCATTCCTATCTTACCCGACTCCCAGATCACTCATTCTCAAAAAGGCATCGTACCCACCTTCCCCAACGTACTTTTCTTACACCACCTCAATCAATATCAATAATGTACAATGTGTATCATCCTTCTTGGCAGCATAATCCCTCATCCGATCTATCTCTCAGCAACACGGGAAACACCGGCGCGCCCTTGCCAGAACGTATACGCCGCAACGACAGCGTTCGGTCCCGCGGCAACCAATCGGAGTAATTATCCCCGCCTCCGTCCCCGTCCTCCTCGCTTCCGGCACGTTCTCACCATCAACGCATGCTGGAGTCCGACACGACCGTATCTCTTCTTTCTATCCACAACCCGATCTCTGCCGCCCATGTCGTGGCAACCCAGTCGCGTCCACAGCGGGTCGGATCAACTAACGTCCAAGCGATGTATTCATTTTCCCCCTATTCTCCCTTCCGCAACTCCTGTTGAGGTTCTGAGCGGCAACTTGTGATGTACGCGTTGCGAGATCGTTCATCTGTGCGCGTGTAAGTTCGGGTAAACATTACGAGCGTCAACCTTGCTCGGTCACGTTTACGGTCTCGAGCGGACCGGGCCTGCAGTTGACGAGCGGTCGTGCTGGAGAGGAAGGTGCGAGGGCGGTGTGGAGGTTGGAGGCTGGATCTCCACGGACCGACTTGACCAGAAGCATGTTGGGGAGAACGATCAGTCAGCCAGAGTCCTCGGGAAGCGTCAATGGAATATGCACATGACTGAATAGGGATGGGTAACAGTTTGCCGGAGCCGGTTCTACTCTGACGTTACTAGGACAAATGGGATGAAGCCCTTTAACCGGCCGAAAGGAAAGGAAAAACAAAGTGAGCGGGTGCGATTAGACAACGAGAGGATTTGCTGGGAGTTGCAGGCTAGTTGGAATACAGATGGATAGATCCATATATGTTACCGGCAAGATCGCAACCGGACAGTACTAGTGCAGCTTGACCAAGTCCGTCGTGCGTCTGCCCCTGGGGAGGGTAACGTTCTTCAGGCTTAACATATCTTGCCTTCATGAACGCGTGAAGAGGCTCGCCGCTACGGTGAGGGAGGCGCTGAGGGTCGTGTGACGAGGGGTGAGGAAGCGCTCTTGTTATTGACGGGTGGGTGTGATCTAGGAACAGAGCATTAGTCTTAGTCTCTGAGCGATGCTGACGAAAGCTGGCTAACGATTTCGTTCACCTCGGCTGAGACCGTCATCCCCTTGCCAATCCGCGCTCTAGATTCCTCCGCAGGAGAACTCATAGCAGTTGGGCCTACTTCAAAGTTTAGGCCGGACCTTCGTTCATCAAATACGGGGCGGGCGTATTGCTCCTCTAACGCGTCCCTTAGATCCAAACAACTACAGCACTCCGAGCCCAAACGTACCTTGAGGTCGTTGGCTACGATAGCAGTCCGTTTGTGTGCGACGCTCTGGCTGAACTTGCCGGTGGTCTTTGAGATGTCCGTGGGGTGGTCAAAGGTCTGGCTCCCGTATGGCTGAATGATTTCGTGCGGTGAACATCGACACGGAACTCGCGTGTCTTGTACTGTCAAAACGAATTCAGCACATTGGGGTACTGGAGAGCAGGATTAGTGCGTACCTGCCGGCAGCTGCGTGATGTCATCGGGAGAGATATGGCCGATCGCGTTCCCTGTAGGAGCATCGACACTTCACCCAATGATCCTTCCAAGCAGCACGCAGGTCATCGACGGAGTTGCCAACCTTCTTCGCGATCACCGCCCGAGTCGGTGCACCTTTTCGGTCACCAGAGGCGTCGTTCGCTGGTTGTTCATCGCTGACCGGCTGGTTTTGCATCTGTGTTGAGCGCTCAAATTGTTTTCATTGAGAAGGGTTGGGAGGAAGGCAGGGAGTCGCGGCAAGTAAGAAGAACGAGACGAGAACTCGTTGTAGTGGAAAAATAAGCAGAGCGCGTAACAAGGAAGGTGACGGATTCATGAGAATCGACGTGGAAGTCGCATCTTGATTGTGTCGGTCGCCGCATTGCATCCTTCCGCTTCAAAACAACCAGAAAGTACGAATCCTGTCTCTGGCTCTCTCCTCCAAAACAACTGACATGGAACGCAACACTCGCATCGTTCTCTCGATTCACACGTCAAATGCTGAGTGGGAATATTGATCGTCTCTGGTTCTGCACTATAAGGAACTGGAAGGAGTCACGACCGGGGAGGACCCGCGATGCCGGTCGTCTGATTTTGCAGCTTCACACACTCCCACATCCTATCAAAGCTCATGGCAGGCGCCGCCTCGTTTGAAGCATACATGGAAAAATGGGAACTAGACAAGAAAGAAACTAAAATGTACCCGTTGACTGGTAACATTGTGCTGGATAGCACGCGAACGATCGTTCGTTACAAAAAACCGCTTTCTGCTGTCGATGCCGACGCCGCTCTTGCAGCACTTCCTTATACGCCTCTTGTTCGACCCCGACTACTTCCTGCCGAAGACTCAGAGACTATTTCTCTAACCTTAACACCTAACCTGCAGAGCGGAAAGAACAAATGGGTACAAGTCTGGCTCGCTACAGTGCACCTCCCGGGTCTCCAAGCCTTTTCAAGAAGCTTTATTCCCTCGCACCCACAAACATGGTTTCAAATTTTACGCCATATGGTCCGCTGTGACACTTTCTGGGTCCGAAGCTTGGGGTTATGAACAGGCGAGAGCTTTGCAAGGCCTTCTGTTACCGCACTCGTCTGGGTTTTATCGCGTTCGTCCTAATCCTCCTTCGCGTTGACCAAACTCATCGTCTTGTAGTTTGAGCTCCCATGCCGCCAGATTGTTGTTGGGCATGTGATGGAATACATCGAAGACGATTCGTTCGAACGAGACTATGAAGCCATGGTCGATGGCTCGTTCTACTCGATGGAGAGTCGACTCAAGAGGAAACCTTTAGTACGTCAATTTCCCACCGTAAATCGGGTATGAAGAATCCGACGTGTTATTTTGAAGCTAGAGCAACTTGCTCTTTGTGTTTATTGCCTGCATCTTTGTGGCGCTCATCATGGCGACCTGTCTCCAAGGAACATACTGCAAATACATGGGCCGTCACCTTTCTTTGTGTTTTTCGATTTTGCTCGGTGCTATCCATATTCTATCGATACGGTGAAAGGTACATCCGATCGGCCAGGATTATGGCAGTGCCTAGTGGAAATTGAGTCTTCGGAGAATGTTGTTGCCTGGGTGGAACCCCAGTTCGTTCGTGGCGAGCCTTGGGCGGTCAACGTTTTCACGGAAGAGGTCTTCGAGCAATTCAAGGAATCGATTCCCGACACAGAGGACCCGTATCTCTTATATGTTCAGTATCTGAAGCAAGAGCGCGAAAAGCCAAAACGATCAAAGGTGCGAGAGCATTTGTCAACGCCACGAAGCCCAATATCCACGGATCGAGATGAGATTGCTCAGTGGGCTACGAACTTTGGAGTGCCTAGAGTCGAATGAATGCACCTGATTGCAGAGCTCGTAGAATTCATTAATAGGTTGTTTCCTTTAGCGCGAAAATCGCATCGGTGTGCATGCATTCTCGTAATTTCTTTACTCCTTCCACACTTTCAAATGTGAGCTTAACGTCACTGTCTAATCTGATCAGCGAATCTGATCAACGAGGTTGACTGTCTGAGGAGCCGTTCCGGCCTTGTTCACGATATGTAGTGGAGGTCATGTTCTGAGCAGTGGTGGTCTGACGCGGGTGAAAAAGGCTGATCAAGATAAGGGCCGAGATTTACTTGGGATACGTCATCGGAGGCGATGGTGATCTCATGGGCAGAAGGAAGGGAAGCGAGTGGGAGAGTGTTGCGATTGGGGCTGAGATTCGGAAAGTCTTCATTTTGTAGCGGGGTGCGGACTATGCATGTGAAGATTCGCAATGGGATCTCATTTCGTGAATATAGGCTCTGGGTTGCAAAGCGATACGTTCGGTCATATACAGGCACTAGAGCAAAACGGTAGCAGATAAGGGAACGGGGAGATGGAACAGTCAACGAACGACTGGGAAGGGATACTCTTGGGTCACAGACAGGACTACAGGATCATGAACTTGATAGAACGTCCGGCGCGCCTGGGAGGAGGCGAGCAGCAAGATGGAGGAGCAGAGCGATCAGTGGTCGCGCGACTTCCGGTAGTCGCCTTCTGCGGCAACGGTCAGCTCTTCGATGTCGCCTTGGATGCCTTGGAGTGCTTCGGCTGCGGTGCTGTGGAAGACAAGCTGGGCCTTGACGAGCTCATTGAGGTTCTTGAGTGGCTCGGGCTATTGAGTGATTCAATATAGGGGAATCCTTGTAAATGTTGGAGAGATGGAACATACGTTATCCAAGAGTGTCTTCATCAGGGTGATGGCGACCTCGGTCTTCTGGACGAGGTCGTCCTCCGCATTCTCAACCTCAAGACGTGCTTGCTCCTGCCGTTGGGGAGAAGCGTTCTTCATCCTGTAGTAACTTGACCATCAACCCTCGGCATTCCCTTCATTAGTGCCTGAAGTGGCTGGTGCTTACCCCTGCTTAGCCGCGTCAAGCTCAAGACGCGACTGCTTCACCGCCGCCCGTGCTTTCATCGCCACGGTGAGGGAGGTGCTGAGGGTCGCCTGCCATGGGGTGAGGAAGAGCTCACGGATAGTGTGATCTTGCTGCAGGCGAGCGTCTCCGATCTGGGCGGATAGAATCAGCGACCAACCGGTGCTGGCAAAAGGTCGGCCAACCTTTTCGTTCACCTCGGCGTAGATCTTCAGCGCTTTCCCCAGCCGCTCATCGGGTCCCTCCACAGCGGCACCCACACCAGCTGCGCGGGAAAGAGCGTGGTTCAAAGTCTTGGGTGGGACCTTCACCGCAGGCGTCACGTGGGGAGCAGGAATATTGGTGCCCTAACGCGTCACCCAAGTTAGAATAGCTGCACAAATCCGAGGTAAACGCCTACCTTGAGATTAGTAGCCGCAAATGCAGTCAGGTTGTGCGCGACGCTCTGGCTCAACTCGCTGACGCTCTCAGAGATTTGCGTGGGGTAGTCGTAGGTCTCAGTCCCGTATGCCTGGGTGATCTTGAGCAGAGCCAGGTGCGTTGTGCGTAGAGCATCAACGCGGGACTCGAGTTCCTTGTACTCTTAGCATAGATTCAGCGGGTTGCTGCATTTCAGAACAACAGTGCACGCGCACCTGCCGGAAGCTCGGTGATGTCATCAGGAGAGATTTGGCCAAGGCGTTCCCTACATGAAGAACATTAAACCGTTACTTCATAACCCATGCCGTAAACGCGCACCTCGTCGCCTGAACGGAGTTGTTAAAGCCCTTCGCGATCCTACTGGCGCCGCTCGAGACGCTGCTGAGGTTGATCTGACCGAGGCTATCGAACCCTATCAGCGCGCCCCTCTCTTCTGTGCAAACGCAGCGCACCCAGCAGAGAAGGACTTTGTCCAGCTATTGGCCATTGATGACGGCTCCAGCTTTGAGTGTTAGTTTGGGGGTAGTTGGTGGATACAGAGAGAAAGAGAGTATAATGCTCTGCGAGTTGCGATGCACAGAGTGTTTGGGTTGAAGGACAGATAGGTGCCGGAGCGCAACGGGTTTGTCTCCTGGCTCAGATGGCTGTGCGCAGTGAGGCTAGAGTGAACGTGATTATCATTCTTGTGGCTGTGAAACGTGGAATGGAATGCCTCCGTGTACCAACTGGGGCGACGCGTAACCTTCCCAGGGCTGAGCAGAAGGGCTTGCGCAACGCATATACCTGCAGTACTAGTCTCCTTTCCATTTGTTTGTTCAAGAGGTCAAAATGTCCGTCGACGTGTTCAGGAAAGGTGGGTTCGACTTTAGCAATGCACGGAGGTATGCACGATCGTCTGGGAAATAGACAGGCGCTCATCCTGTTCCAGAAACGCGTTCCTCGAGGCAAAGGGCCTGCCGCTTCCAAAGGCAACAAGCACCGGTACCACTATCGTAGGATGCGTATATGCGGATGGAATCGTGCTTGGAGCGGATACTCGTGCGACTGAAGGACCAATCGTTGCGGACAAGAACTGCGAAAAGGTGTGCTCTCAGTCTTTGACACCTCTAGTCATGCTCAATAGCTTACATGCGTGTAGATCCACTACATCACAGACAACATCCGGTGTTGCGGTGCTGGTACGGCAGCTGATACTGAGTATACGACCGCGATGATCTCCTCGAACATGGCATTGCACGCGCTCTCCACCGGGCGCCAACCGCGCGTCGTAACAGCAATGACGATGCTGAAGCAGTACCTCTTCCGCTACCAGGGACATGTGGGAGCTGCGCTCGTATTAGGCGGCGTGGACCCAACTGGCCCGCAGCTGTATACTATCCACCCTCATGGAAGCACGGATAAGCTGCCGTATGTCACTATGGGCTCCGGAAGCTTGGCGGCCATGGCAGTATTTGAGAGCTCATGGAGGGCGAACATGACCGTGCGCTGTTTCTTAAAACGTAAAAGGACAGAATCCTGATACCTGTACAGAGGGAGGAAGCCGTCCAGCTAGTGGCTGCTGCCATCAGCGCAGGTATATTCAACGACCTCGGTTCCGGTTCCAATGTCGACGTCTGCATCGTCACGAAGGACAAGACGGAGATGCTGCGAAACTACGAGATGCCGAACCAGCGGGTGCAGAAAGAGCGCCAGTATGGGTTTAGGAGGGGAACAACGGCGATCAAGAGTGAGACTATTAGGAGCTTGATAACCAGTGAGACGGTTGTGCCGGTCGGGCAGTTGGTAACGGACGAGATGGATGTTTCATAAGCATAGTGCTTTGTGTTTCTGAGATTCCAATATACATCATGAAAGTCTGATGATTCTAGACCGTTCATAGCATACTTCGTTCTGGTTGCAAGAACTGTGCGCTTCTTCTTACAAGATGTAAGAAGTGAAAGAATCAAGACAATGCTTACACATCGATGCGATTTTCCCCAGGAGAAACTACCTATTCAATTAATTCTACGAGCATGACAACCAGCGGCATGATTCAACTGCAATGAAGAAACAGTCCACCGCCCACTAGGCATCCTCACCTCGACCCGTAGATATTGAGCTTGACAGGGTAAGCAATCGCTCTAACACCATTGTTCTTTTCCTCTTTGGTTTTTTCTCCTTCTCCCGCTCCTGCTTTAGCCATTGAACATGTGAAAGGTACGGTCTCTCAGCAGCGTTAACCGACCACTTATATAGTGTGAGGGCCTGCTCATTGAAAAGATTTACGGCCCAAGGCTCGCCGCCGGCGAAAGCGGGATCAACCCAAGCAACGACATTCTCCGATGACTCGATTTCTCCAAGGCACTGCCATAATCCTGTACAATCCGGCTTGCCTTTCCACGTCGTGTAGAAGGTATATGGAGCGCATTGAGCAAAGTCGAGGAACACAAAGAAAGGGGACGGCCCAGGGAGTTGCCTTATGTTCCCGAGAGACAAGTCGCCATGGTGGACACCACATAGATGCAGGCAATAAACACTAAGTGCGAGTTGTTGTAACTTCAAAAGAACGCGTCAGCTTCTTCAAGGCAGATTCCCAGCGAAAAGTTTGACCTACCACAGGTTCCCTCTTCAGTCGACTCTCCATCGAGTAGAACGAGCCATCGACCATGGCTTCATAGTCTCGCTTGAAAGAATGGCCTTCTATGTACTCCATCACATGACCAACGACAATCTGGCGGCATGGGAGTTCAAACTACTATACAATCAGACTGTTGAACGGGCAGCGGACGGGAATATGCGGACGGACGCGGTAGAACCCGTATGAGTGCGGCAACAAAAGGCCTTGCAAAGCCTTGGCCTGTTCATATCCCCATGCCTCGACCCGGAGAGTGCGGCAGCAGACCAACTGGCATAACATTCGAAACCACTTTTGTATGTGCGCGCGAACAGAGCTTCATGAAAAAGTTTGACGACGACCGGTGTATTGTAGTTAGTCCTTCGTAGCCATACCCAATATATCTGTTACCGGAACATCTGTTTTACCGGCTCGCATGCAGTATCCGGATACTGCCAGACCAATATCAAGGGTGTGTCTTACTTGATTGGTTTCAGGTATCTTCCATGGTATATTCCATATACCACCTCCACATTCCTTTAGATTCTATATTAGATAGCTCTTATCCCCCTGTAATGGGAGGCCAGACTCTTCCCCTTCAACCACTCTGTATTCCCTTTCTAGCTAGCCCCACTCCTTGACATCACATCCTACTCAAACATATCATCGTGCATATACCGCCATACCAGTATACTGCCATTTGTTATCCGGAAGCATGCTCACCCATAGGAGGTTCACACAAGAGCTCAATTAGACTATCTATTGTATCTACGGTACAGTAGGAGTCACTTCACTGGGTGCTCCTGAGATGTGGCAAAGTCAAGGTGTGCCGTTGCCAACCATACTTGTGCCCATCTGTCCTTGCCAGTTTGCAAGCTGGTAGTTAGAGTTAGAGGAACAGTCTCTGGATCTTCCATAGGAGGTAGTTGTGGTTGAACGGGAGGCGCATAAGGAAGTATCCCCAGGGCAGCATCCATGTCAATAGTGGAAACGGGGATGTCGTAAGAGACAATTGTTTGTGTGCCAGCCAGTGGAATGCCTCGAGTCAGCAGGTACGTTTTAGCTTCTTTTCTGTCTAGCTCCCATTGTTTCCGGTATTCTTCATAGGTTGTCATGGTGGAGGATAAAGAGTGAGCGCAAGCAAAGGCAGGTGCTGCAGCTGGGCACAGTCATATCACACAGAAGACAGCGAAGTGTGGGCGGTGTCACGTGACCTTCATTTTGCCTCTCAACGCATTTCGGCGCCACTAATCTTTCCCAGCTTCCATGGCCATTTACTCCCTCTGGGTGATCAACAAAGCCGGTGGGCTAGTCTACCAGCGCACCTTCAACGGTCCGTCCTCCAAACCCTTCCCATTTACGTGCTCGCGATAGCAACTAACTCAGCACAGAGGGACTCGCACCCCTGACTTCGAACGACGCACTCGTGCTTGCTGGGACGCTACATGGGATTCATGCGATTACGGCAAGGCTATCCCCTACGGGGAGCAGCTCGGGTTGTCAGGTCATAGAGGCGGAGACGTTTAAGATGCATGTATTGTTGACTGCGACTGGTACGTGTCTGCGTCTGCCTGTTCCTCTGGCTCCATTGCGGCTCTGGCGCGTTGCTATCGCGCGGTGCGCCTCATGTTCCACAAATTCGGGCAATACGGAATGAGTATGTTTGGCTAATCTACTTTTCTAGGAACGAAATTCGTACTCCTCACCTCTCCCGCCGAACCGCTCACAAACGCCGACCTCGTCCTCCGTCGAGTCTACGAAGCCTACGCAGACGGGGTCATGAAGAACCCGTTCCACACTCCGGAGATGCCTATCCGCAGCGAAGGGTTCGACACCAGAGTGGCGGCAATCGTCAAGGGGGCTTGAGATTAAAGAGTGTTGGGAATGGGATGCAGTAGATTGGGTCAAGGTACTGGGTGGCGCGGGAAGGAGAGATCCGGGCGTGGGATTGGTCCTGATGATGCTAGGGATAGACGTAGGCGGAAGACATCGGGAAGGGCATGTCAGAATCTGGTGCCATCCGTCCCTTGCAGCAAACTCCCCTGCAGTGCGCGTTGTTGACAGGAGAGACGACAGATGTCATTGTTGAAGGATCATTGCGCCAGATGGCGCGTTGTGGGATTGCCTGAACTGTCATTCCGCAGCGGGCGACAGACATCACCGACATCACCGAACAACAGTATAGGCGCCCCCGGGAGCGCCTGATGTCTAGCAAAATTCGCAACAACAGACAAGTGCATGACTCGGCGCTGAATGGGTTGGCCTTCTTTAGGCAGCAATTTCCCCTCTTACCTTGTGCTTCAGCAGTATTGAAGTTCATATGCATTGTCTCGTGATTGTACTGAATGCACAACTGACCGGTGAGTGTCCAATCCCTGAGCGCTAGACAATTGCGGCCTGGTCAGACATCCACAGACGTATGGCACAACAATTTGTTGTTTGACGCAGAAGCCGCTGGTACATGTGTTCACAAAATGAGAAACAGGCACCACATGCGACTGTCAGCTTTTTAGGTAGACCGTCGAGGGGCAAGGACTAAAGGAGGGAAGCTCCGCTCGCCTAGAAAATCCCGGTCGGGGCGGATTGAGGTGTGCCAAGCGCTCACGCACCTTCACGTGCTATCGTTTAACACCACGGGCGGATTTTCCCGTCTCTTCCTTTCCCTTCCTGACGCTGTTGGACCCGTACCACCATGTTTTGCTTTTCGAACGGTCGTGCGACACCTAAACCTTCGCACCAACATGACAGCCCCGACGAAAGCGTATCTCTGCGCCCATTGGAATGTATCCCGCCGCACCCGCTAGTGCACACACGTCGCACGTCGGACGAGGCTGGATGAGGTAGCCCGCCGGCCCCGCACCCTCCCCTTAGCTTACTTGCTCCCCGAAGGTCACCGGTAATACGGCGAGGAAGGCTGCCATCTGGAGCTTATAAAAGAATCATGTCGGCTACTCCAAACTACATACACCATTGGTCACAGTTTCCTCGGGGTGTGCGATCACGTCAACCGCCCCTGCTCTGGCAACTTTCTGCAATAAGCGACCCATTTATCTTGTTGAACTTGCGATTCTGAGCCTCGCATAACTCTTCTCCAAAGTTTCTGAAAGTCAACCAACCTACGCAGTCCTGGCCGACAAGCCAACTGACGAACTCGTTATGGGCATCGCGGGGGAACTTGAGCCCTTCCCTGAATTTTCCAGCCCCAGCAATGAGGGCCCGAGCGAGAAGAAGGACGACGGTACATACAAGCTCCCCAATATCGATGAACATATTCTTCCTGCGGGGGCACATTGGGGCGACGAGCCCACCGAGGAGGAAATGCACGGACCGAACAAGCTTCGGCGCATCAGCGGGCCTATGTGAGCCTTTCTTGTCTTCGTTACTTCTCAAATTCGTGTTGACTGGGAGAATGCAGCAATTGGGCCACCTACCTCATCGCATTCGTAGAGCTGTGCGAACGATTCTCATACTACGGTACCACTGCCGTCTTCACCAACTTCATCCAACGTCCGCTTCCTCCTGGCTCGATCACGGGCAAGAACCCAACGGGCACGCCTGGTGCACTGGGCCTGGGTACTAACGCAAGTACCGGCTTGACCACCTTCAACTCGTTCTGGGTTTACGTTATCCCCTTATTCGGCGCATATATTGCGGATACGCACTTGGGCCGGTTCAAGACAGTCTGCTGGAGCGTTGCCATTGCTTTGTACGCGAATTCATTGTGTTTGCCATTGTGTGACATAACCCTGATAGCTCAATCCAGGATCGGCCACATCTTAATGACGATGTCTGCGATCCCCTCCGTGATAAGAAATACAAACGGCTCGCTGGCGTGCTTCGTTATTGCACTGATCATCATGGGCCTCGGCACTGGAGGGTTCAAAGCCAACATCTCCCCGCTCGTTGCAGAGCAGCATAAAGGACCGGAGACGATGATGATCGTCACTACCAACAAGGGTGAGAGGGTGATCTTGGATCCAGCGGTCACTACGGCGAGGATCTATCTGTACTTCTATCGTGCGTTCTTATCCGCTAAAGCTTGTGTGCTAATCTGATGCATCGTCACAGTCATGATCAATGTCGGAGCTCTCGTTGGTCAGATCGGCATGACCTATTCCGAGAAGTACGTCGGATACTGGCTCGCATACATGCTTCCAACCATCATGTTTTGCCGTGCGTATTCTTCCACAAAGATCCCACCGTCATTCTTACACGCCTTTCAGTCTGTCCCATAGTCCTCGTCATCGGAAATAGGATGTACATCAAGTCCCCTCCCAAAGGTTCCGTCCTCGGGCAATCCCTGCGCATCTGGCGCACCTGTATGGCTCCCTGCTTCACCTTCTCCCCTTCGCGCTTCCACCAAGCCTATAACGACCCAGACTTCTGGAATCGTGCAAAACTGGGATACTATATGAAGTCACATGGTAGGGACAGGCCAAAGTGGCTTACTTGGGACGACGAATTCGTCGACGAGGTGATGAGGGGCCTCAAGGCGTGCGCGGTGTTCTTGTTCTACCCACTTTACTGGATTTCCTATAACGTGAGTCCCCTACCCCATCCAGCCCAAAGCCTAGAAACTCACGGAAAATTAGCAATTGAATAACAACTTGACCTCGCAAGCCGCCACCATGACCACCAATGGGTTCCCGAATGATGTCATCAACAACCTTGACCCGCTCGCTTTGATTATTTTCATCCCCATCTGTGACATGTTTGTGAGTCTAATAATCAGATTCTCTGACGACTGCTGACAAACATGCTTTAGGTCTATCCAGGTCTCCGTCGTATCGGTATCAACTTCAGCCCGATCAAGCGTATCTTTACCGGGTTCATGATGGCAGCTGCAGCCATGATCTGGGCGGCTGTCACTCAGTACTACGTTTACAAGACATCCCCTTGCGGATTCTATGCAAACGATCCTACTTGCGATCCTTCGCCGCTTAACGTCTGGATCCAGTCCGGCTCATATGTCTTAGTGTGCGTAACTCTGACACCTATCAAAACCACTTATTGAGGTCTCTGTGCAGTGCTTTCTCCGAAATTTTCGCTTCTATCACCGGTCTGGAGTACGCCTTCACAAAAGCGCCGAAGAGCATGAGGTCTCTGGTCATGTCCGTCTTCCTGTTCATGTCGGCCATCTCCTCTGCTCTGAACGAAGCACTCAATCCGCTTGCGGGCGACCCTCTGCTGATATGGAACTACGGAGTTGCTGCTGTCATCTCCTTCGTAGCTGGCGTGGTATTCTGGTTTTGTTTCTACAGTCTTGATAAGGAGGAGGATGCATTGAACAGGATTGGTAATGCGCCGCCTAGAAAAGGGGACGAGAAACTGCCCTTGCCCGAACAGCAAGGTGGTGTCTAAAGGAATCAATGAGTATCTACGAAAGAATATGATATCGCTGTACTTTTTTTTGGGTTGCTGAGAGCTACTTAATTGATATTGATATTAGTCATCTTCCTTTACTCAGTGCCTTCTAACGTAAATATCATAGCCACCGAGTCGGAGGCGCAACCCCGAAGTAAAAAAGTGAGGATCCTCATCGTTCCTGCCTTTCTCTCTCTCCTTCCCTGCGATGTGAACTCTGACTCCTGCTTTACTCTCGAGCTCCTTTAAGTGTATCATCATCAATCTGTCTTCGCCTCGTTATGACAGATGAATAAGGTGAGTGCCCAGCACACCATTTACCCCCACATCCCCTTCTCCCACAAATTTCGCATGATGATTCTACGCTGTGCACCAGTCCGAGTTCCTGTCTACGGACAAGGGGCAATGGTGACCAACACCCAGGCCGCTCATATACGCAGAGCAGCCCTGATCCTTCCTCGTTTTGCTACGTATTGGGTCTCGAACCTGAGCTAATCGTGCTGTTTTCTAGGTGGTCTTAAGGCACATTGTTCAGGAATGGCAGGATTCTTTCTGGAGCATACGCCCTGGGACATCAATCACGATGAGAAAAGAATAAATGATGAGTACGTCTGACAGTAGCATCACGCACGCTGAGAGCTGATAACTGTCCAGTATCTATCTGTATTATCGTGTGACTTCCTCTCGAGCTGTTGCATGTCTTCCAACTTGCATAGGAGAATCACAGATCGGTAGTTCGATACCGCGAGTTGTCGAGTGTATGTGCACACGCTACGAGAATGCCATCTTGCTTTAGTAGACAGTATTGTTCCATCACAATACAATTTGTGAACTGCCCTCATGCACGGCACACGCCCAATCGGACAGTGATTCGCAACGTTCTGTTGTCGAAAAGGACAACAATGCAGGTCGAATGTGTGTAAAGGAGTCCGGTCTCCATGTATTTGCGAAGTCCGGTACAGAACAGCGACTATCGACCTAGCTCGAACTATTCTTTAGGCCGCCTGTTCACCAAGCAACGAAAGAACGAAACCCAATTTTCAGCAGTTTGTACCAAGGGTTCACACCGACCATCCCCAAACGGAGATGACCAGTAGAAGGTATCGTCGTCAGACGAAAGCGAAACAAAGCAAGGTATATGGGAGGCATGAGGGAGGATGAGGAACAACAACAGGATCATTCGTCGCCAGAACAAGCGGGTATCAAAGTCCTGAGCCATATCACAACATCGGAGGGAAGAATCGAAGAGAGAAACGTTCGATTTAAGGTCCGAAACGGTCGTTTATTTGCCGGAGACCATTCCGACCATATGGCCAAGGAAGCCAGAGACGACGTGATGCCCGTGCGCAAGGTGGCTGGCCTTGATGGAGCTCGTGTCATAGGAGCCGAGCTGGGTGGTGATGCACGTGGAACGGTCGCTTGAGGGAACGAAACCATCATCGCACTTCTGGACAACGCATGCACCTCGAGAGCAGCGAACGTCTGCGACGTGGGGAATGGAAGTACAGTCTGTGCCGAGGGGTGTGGTAGCAGCGAGCTCGGGGAAGGGAGGTGCATAGGTACAGCCTCCACCTGTATGCGTACACTCATGAGCCGAGGGGACCGGAGGGGGGTAGCAAGTCACTTACAGCTCTCAAGTTCGGACAGTACGTTTACGCACTCCCATTGACTCTTTCCGTTCGCGGTGCCGCAGACACGTTCACCAGCCATAGGGCAGCTGGGGGCAACCGACCTTCGCACGGGGGGTGAAGGAGCCGTCTGGACGGGCAGGCACTGGTTGCCAACCTTGTGGTATCCGGTCTGTGGGGTGTCAGGAGGTAAAAGACGATAGAAGAACAAGACTCACGTCACAAGACCAGCTACAAGGGACAGCCGGCGAACAGAAGGCCTTGGAGTTAGGCGGGTAATGGCAGCTCTGCCCACCAGCAAGGCGGTTGATCTTCATATCCGGTGTCAGTAAAGTGGGACATGCATATACGTGAAAACACACCTCGGCAGCAAGGAAACCGGAGACGGCGGTGTCGCCAGCAAGCGTAACAGCGGCGGCAGCATCCACGTTTGCAGTTAAGAAGACTGTAACCAATCAGAAACGCGCATATATAGGCATAATTGAGACAGACGGGGTAATGCGCTCAAGCAGAGACACACATCAAGCTCGCCGATGACACCGATAGGAAGACCGAGATGGAGAAGGTCCAGAATATCAGTGATAAGGCCGAGCTCAGCGAAGAGATTAAGCTCGACATGCGCGCATACATCCAGCAATGGGGAACGAGGAAGGATGACGCCCAGGACGAAGGAGGGCAAGGCGAGCGCTGCCAGGAGGACGGAGAAAGAGTGCATGATGGACAGTGTAAGGGAGTGTTGTGTAACGTGCGTGAGGAGGGAGGGAATGACTGGATGGGATGAATGAATGACTGACGCAGATGAGTGCGTACGAGTTGGATGGGGAAGGGAAAGGGGTGAGAGGGGGAAAGAGGGTGATCCGCCTAGATTTTACAGGGCCACAGGTTTATGTATGCGCAGGTATCCAACTTTGCTTCAAGTCACCGGTGAAATGGGATCGACCCATGGCGAGTCATCCCGTCGATCTCTGCTCTTTCCATTCCTTCATGTTGCTGTACAGAATGTAGATCGAATGATAAATGAAGACATGCGTCCCGAAGGTTTCAGACGTTAGCAAAGACCGACACCAGACCAGAAGCTGATGAAAGGCGATGAGGCATGCTTCTTTTGATCCAGGTCGCCAGGTTCTGAACTGGGCAAATTTGAAGACAATAGATGCGGAGTAGAGAGAAAGATATGTGCTGATATGCTGCCCAGAGTACATTAGCGTGTCTCTGACAACATGAATGAGGTTGTGTGGTTATTCAGCTCGACTGGCGCGGACTGGATGTGCGCACATTCCTGCTTACCATCGTCTGAAGCCAGAGAAGCCAATTCAACCTCGAAGACATACAGAAAACGATCAACAGAAGGGCTAGACCACCTCGAGATATGAGACGAAGCAGCCGCCCATGAATGTGAACTAAATGAGCCCATGCCGTTCCGTGCCGTCGGACAGTTACCGTGATACTCGCATCTTCCGTCGCGACCGCGAAGAGAAGACCATGGTTTGACCAGGGTGTCGGTTCCTCTTTCGGTTTGGAACCCGAACAACAAAACATGGCAATTTGGCGCCGAGAGGACAGACGATAGAGGCGAAGCAAACCAGTGCGGCAAGGTGACACAGTTTTGAAATGTGATCGTTCGACGTCAACTCTCGATCGGCGAATCGGTGGGATCACGTGGTCATAAAGGGGTATAAACACCAGGTTCCCTCTTCATAAACTCTCGAATCAACCACCAACACGCGTTTGACGAATACACCCTGTGAAGGCGCTGTCCTGCCTCTCATGTATTCTTATTGAGAACCAATGGGCAGTACGCAGCAGCCTCCACCGGCGGCTTTCGGTATTCGGACCCCGGACTTTCATCGGTTCCGTAGCTTTGGCGAACGCCGCTTATGTCATTGGTCTGATCCCCAACCTCCAGCCTCGCGACCAAACGGGCACGGACAACCAGGAACCCTTACGGCTCTGCGGCTCCTGCGAACCCTCCTCAGGCGACGAATCAAGAATGTTGCGATACGTGGAAGGTACGCCGTCTTGGTCCGAGGTGTCCGCTTTATATGCTGATCGTTTCAAGCGCGTGTGAGACCGTCGACGCCCGGTGACCAGGAACGAAAATACCTTCTGAGGTACACCACGCAGTGTTCCTTAGGTCTTGTCTGGCGGAGTTTGGAGATCTGGAAGACATCACGTCCAGCCTGCTTGAGTTGTGACCGACCACAAGATAAACGTCTGGTAGGTCTCTGATCACTTTGATGTTGACCGTCGGCAGATTGTCCCTTTACCGATCAATTTTTTATTTAGATATCTCCGGCGGCCGCTAAGACCAGTTTTCCGCAGCCCCGAATCATACGCACAAGTGACGCGACCGGATATACCCGCCGCCCCTTTCTACTTCTCGCGGCTCTCTGTCTCAACAAACTCTTCTTCGCTGCCCTCAGCAAGTAGGTCATCGAATACATTGGATATTTGACAGTTGTCGGCCGCACTCCCCTCCAGTTTGGGTGTAGAAAACATATTATATTCGGGCTTGGCAGACAGATAAACAAGTTCCACCTCTCTTTGCTCTTTGCGTTGTTGAACTCCTCGATCTCTTGAACCAGCGGACAATGGAACAGACAAACGCAACACCGAAGGAGGCACCCGTGGAGGCCGCAATCGACCCGCCTCAAGTCAGTACCATCGATGTCGACTCCTCTGTCATCGGAGCAACATCAGCACCTATCACAATGGATCAGCCTCCATCCGTGGTGCAGGGATCGAAGGACGACATGGTCAAGGATGCTAGGGATTTATCAACTGTCACCATCCAGTCGGATTCAATGGTTGAAGCTGCGCAGACTGTTCCTGTAAACATAAAAGATGTGAGTTTTCAATGTGCCCGGATTGCCGAAATTGCACTGAACATCCTACTCAAGAATGCGACGGGTGCACGGGATTTCGCAGTTGTTCCATCACCAGTAACCAGTCCGGTACTCGTCCTGAACGAAAAGGCTTCGGCTCGCGTACATGACGACTCGGGCGATGCGATATCTGAGAAGGGTCCTCCTGCAGGCGAGCCAGAGAAGGGACATGGCCTCTTCCGACGACGCAAGCAGAAACCAGTCAAAGAGGACATCCTCGCCAAGGAGGAAGCAACAGCCATCAAGTCAGTTGTCGACGAGTCCGGTGGCCCAGTATCGTTCACCTCGGTTTTCCGCTTTTCGACCCGTCGGGAGCTCTTCCTCAATTTCATTGGGTTGCTCTGCGCATGCGCGGCCGGGTCGGCTCAGCCGCTCATGTCACTCATGTTCGGGAAGCTCACCCAAGGATTCGTCGTTCTTGGTGCTGCACTTCAGGGAGGTGGAACCCCGGACTTTTCGTCCATCGCAGGCGACTTCTTGACCACGGCGCGGCAGGACGCGATGTATATTGCTATCATTGCAGGGGGCATGTATGTGACCACTCATATCTATATGCTCATCTGGACATACACCGGCGACCTGGCAGCAAAGCGGGTACGTGGCATCGTGGCAAGTCGAGCACCCTAAACTGACGCGTTATTATACATACGGCAAGCCTACCTACAGACTGTCTTACGCCACGACATCGCCTTCTTCGACACCCTCGGTGCAGGCGAAGTCGCGACTCGCATCCAGGCGAATACCCAGCTCATCCAGTCCGGGATTGGCGAGAAGGTCCCAATTATCATGACCTATCTATCCGGCTTCGTCGCTGGCTACATCATTGCCTACATTCGGAGCTGGCGACTCGCACTGGCGCTCACGTCTATTTTGCCCTGTATCTCCATCTCCGTCACCATCGTTGCGTACTTCGTTGGCAAGGCTCTTAAAACGAACCAGGATGCGATCGCAGCCAGTGGAAGCTTGGCTGAGGAAGTTATCAGCACAATCCGTACGACCAAGGCTTTTGGCATCCAAGATACTCTCTCCAAGTTGTACAAGATGCACGTCGACATTGCGTATCATGCGCAGATGACGAACATGATCTCCCAGAGTATACTCATGTGGGTGTTCTTCTTTGTCCTCTGGAGCGCATATGCCTTGGCCTTCTACTATGGGACTACGCTTGTTCTTGACGGCATCGGCGATGTTGGTGTAATTGTCAACGTGTTCATGGCTATTGTGCTGGGATCCTTCTCACTCGCGCAGATGGCTCCCGAGATGCAATGTGCGTGTTCTCGCTTATTCCGTTATTTGGGTGTTGATCCACCCATTAGCTCTTGCTGCCGCTCGCACTGCTGCCTCGAAGATCTGGGCCACCATTGACCGCGTGCCCAGTATTGACTCACTCTCCCCTGCTGGACTTAAGCCTGCCACCTGCGAAGGCCGTATTACCTTCGAGAACGTGCGCTTCCGCTACTCCTCTAGACCGGAAGTCGAAATTCTCAAGGGTATCTCCATTGATTTCGAACCTGGGAAGACGGCAGCACTGGTAGGCGCAAGCGGGAGTGGGAAGAGTACTATCGTCAGTCTAGTGGAGCGGTTCTATGACCCCATTGAAGGATCGGTGAAGGTGGATGGTGTAGACGTGAAGGATCTGAACATCCAGTGGCTGAGAACCCGATCGGGCTCGTCTCACAGGTGCGTCGCCAATCGTGTCCCAACTTTAAAGCATCATCACAAACACGTTGCAGGAACCCACCTTTTTCGGCACTACTGTGAAAGAGAATATTGCATACGGCCTCCTTGGTACCCCCCTACGAGCACGCCTCGCCAGATGAGAAGTTTGTTCTGATCAAAGACGCGGCCATCGAGGCGAACGCCGACAATTTCATCCGCAGTCTACCCGATGGTTATGATACGAACGTCGGCCAGGCTGGTCTGTTGATGAGCGGTGGTCAGAAACGTAAGCTCGCCCTGTCGTAAGGAAAACTATTGTATTGACATTCGCATAGAACGTATTGCCATCGCTCGTGCAATGTAAGGACCCGGGTCGTTCTGCAGACCTCTTCAATGGCTAACATACATGCAGTGTTTCTAACCCGCGGATTCTTCTGCTGGATGAGGCTGTAGGTGCTAAGTCTTGCAGTCTGGGTTCACGTTGATCCTTCCGGCAGACATCTGCGCTCGACACGCAATCTGAGGGTGTTGTGCAACAAGCTCTTGACAAAGCATCTCGTGGAAGGACAACGATTACCATTGCACATCGACTTACTACGATCAAAGGCACGTCAACCCCCATGTAAGTGTCTTGACTGACCCTTCTTCATTGTAGATGCCGATCAAATCTACGTCATGGATCAGGGCACAGTTATTGAGCACGGCACTCACGATGAACTGGTCGCACACGACGGACCTTATCACCGTCTTGTCAATGCTCAGAAGCTGCGTGAAGAATCGCATCCAGAAACGGCAGAAGTGCCTTTGGTTGGCGTCGAAACCCGAAGCGATGGTACGGATGACGCAGAATCAGTTGTGTCTGTGAAGCCGGAGATTGAGATCCGACCGGCCAGCGGGTTAGCTCGAGTTCTGACGAGCCGCTCTGTTGCCAGTGTGAATACCAACAAGGATGTGGAGCCGCTCGTGGACCAAGATTATTCTATGTTATATCTCTTCTACCGGATGAGCAAGCTCTGCAAAGAGTCGCTGCCTTATTATGCTCTGGGTTCATGCGCTGCTATGGGTAAGTCAAGTCAAGAATCTGTCCAGGAACTGTAACACTGACGCATCTGCACATCTGCAGCGACCGGCATGGTCTATCCGGTGTTTGGCATTGTTTATGGTATGTTCTCACTAGTCTTTCACTATACTACTGTAGTCTAACGCCGTACAGGTGGCGCCATTGAGGGATTCCAGAGCACTGGTCAAGATTTGCGGAACGCTGGGAATCACAATGCACTACTGTAATCGGTTGCTTCTTACCCACAGAAAGTATGCTTAAAAGCATTTCTAGATTTTTTATCATTGCAATAGTCGCTTCTGTTTGGCTCATGTTCCAAAGCCTCTTCTTTGGCAAGGCAGCGGCTCTGCTGACCAGCAAGATAAGGAACAGCAGCTTTACGGCCCTTCTGCGACAGGATGGTAATGTATCTTCCAACCGTTGTCCGGTCTTCTACTTACGTATGGTTAGCTGCGTGGTACGATGAAGAGCGCCATTCCACTGGCGTGCTCACGTCGAACTTGTCGGAGAATCCGCAGAAAGTGAATGGTCTTGGTGGCGCAACCCTGGGGGCTATCATTCAGAGCCTTACAACCCTAATCGGAGGTGCCATCGTCGCCCTCTGTTTTGGTTGGAAAATCGCACTAGTAGGCATAGGTGTGTGCTGAAGCCATATCTTATTGTCTTTCCTGAACTCCATCATCTTTAGCATGTATTCCCTTGACCTTGATGGCTGGTATCGTGCGCTTGGTGAGCAGATTGGTTCTGACCGGCCGAGCTCATTCTCACAAGTACAATAGCAAGTTGTAGTGCTCAAGGACAAGCGCAACGTCCTTGCGTACGAGCAATCCTCGAAGCTCGCCTGCGAGGTTGCCGGCGCTATTCGCACAGTCGCTTCATTGAAGCGTGAACAGACAGCCTGCGCTGAGTACAGCAAAAGTCTGGAGGAACCTCTGCGACACTCCCAGCGTACTGCCATTTACAGCACTGGATTGTACGCGTTTAGTCAGGCCGCATCCTTCGGTACCATTGCGCTGGTATGTACAGTCGCGTGCTGGTCTCTATTAGCGATGCTTACTCGTTTGTAGCTGTTCTGGTATGGCTCTGGATTGTTGACTAACGAAGGGTATTCTGTCAAGAACTTCTTTATCACAATGATGGTTAGTACCTGAATCCATTCCTACATGTTGCGTTCCCTCAACTGTTCAGAGCGTCGTATTTGGTTCCATGACCGCTGGCAATGTGTATGACCATTCATTGATTGCATGTAGTAATAACTAACAATCTATCAGATTCGCGCTGCTACCCGACATTTCCCTAGCAAAGCGAGGGGCAGCCAGCACTGTGGCGCTCCTGGACTCTGACCCCATTATCACATCTGCTTCTGGTGCTCAGAAGGTACCGGAAGACCTCAAAGGCCAGCTGGAGTTCCGGGAGGTTCACTTCCGTTATCCCACCAGACCGAAGTAAGTCTAGCATACTATTGGGCAGCTATACCCTGATAAATGAAAGGATTCCTGTACTCCGCGGTGTTAATCTGACCATCAAACCTGGTGAAAGTGTCGCTATCTGTGGAGCTAGTGGATGTGGCAAAAGCACCATGTGCGTATTTGATATTTCTACCTCATCGATATTCTTATACTGAGAACATCGTGTCGTGCAGGATTCAACTTTTCGAGAGATTCTACGACCCTCTCTTCGGTGACGTTACGGTAAAACAGCTCTAGTCGGTGTATGTTAGCAAATTCTGAGCCTTCTTTCTTCATAGATTGACGGCATCTCCCTCCGGAAACTGGATCTTGCAGATTATAGGAAACACATCGCGATCGTGTCCCAAGAACCGGTAAGTTCTGTACGCTCACCCCGAGTTTCCACATGCTCACTTATCTTGCAGACTCTATATGCTGGTTCAATCCGTTTTAACATCCTTCTTGGGGCAACAAAGCCGCCGGAGGAAGTCACCCAAGCCGAGCTGGACAAGGTGTGCCAGGACGCCAATATCTTCGACTTCATTCAATCCCTGCCCCATGGGTTCGAGACACAAGTGGGTAATAAGGGCACTGCGCTATCAGGAGGACAGAAGCAACGCATTGCCATTGCGCGTGCCTTAATACGGGACCCGAAAGTTCTTCTGCTAGATGAAGCTACCTCCGCACTCGACTCACAGTCCGAGCGAGTTGTGCAAGAAGTAGTGTTATCATTGTTTCTATAAGCTGGGAAGCTAACTAAATATGGCAGGCTCTGGACAAGGCGTCACGCGGGAGGACCACCATTGCGATTGCTCACCGTCTCAGCACCATCCAGAACTGTGATCGCATCTACTTCATGCGCGAAGGACTTGTTGCTGAGCAAGGTACCCACGATGAATTGCTAGAGATAAGGGGAGGATAGTACGTCCCACCGTTTCCTATGAAATGCTCAGAGTAACACTGACTTCTATGTAGTTACGATATGGTCCAACTGCAAGGCTTTAACCATCGTGCATAAATCATTCGTGGAACAATCTAGCAAGAAACAGGGGTACGAACATTGAGCGTGTTGGGAATTCATATTCCGCCCTGCTATACTCTAGAGTGTTCATATATAGGCTGGACTTGTAAATGTGCATATGCCCATTACAGGCTCCATTCCAATGGAGAAGGAACAAGGATTCATCCTCCTTAGACATACAGGGCAGAATAAGGAAATGGAGAGCTATGTCCGATGACTATGCGACAGCCAGATTTGACCTGTCATGATGAAAGATCACACAATGATTCTCATGTATCACGTTTCTCCAAGGTATTGGCTGTGTGCTGGCGGATTGCAGCGAAGGCATTTGCACGAAATGTAGGATCCTTCAGGACTGCGTTGAGATGCTTTGCCTCAGTCTCGCTTGAAGTATGTCAGCAATCTGCAAGGCTCGGAAGAATATCATACACGCACACCGCCTTTCTCCTCTGTTTGGATGACAGTCCCCTTTCTTTCCCCTCGCCGATCTTGCCCTCTTTGGCCTTCTGTTCCGCGCGCTGCTCTTGCTCCTGCTGGACCTCCTCTCCGACCTCTGCTAACGCAGCCCCGAGTCCTGACAACGGTATGTCTTCCTTCGCTTTACGCTTATATCGCTTCAAAGCAGATTTGGAAAATGCATAAGGCGCGTGTGGGGAGTTGTTCGAGAGTATGTTAAGCCGGTTCAATAACCGCTCGTGTCGTGCAGCAACTCGTTCTTTCTTCGGCGTCTGCACAGGCTCGACGGCGTTCTCAGCCAAAATAGCGTCGCCCTACTTCGTCCTGCTTCAGATAATCCATGGGTAATAACAAGTGTAGCATGGGCGTACCGTTTGATCAGCTTTGCTACCGGATACCACCTTTTCTACGCGCTCGTTCACAGCGAAGTCTCGCAGGGACGGCAGAGTCTTCTTTGGCCGCAGCGGCGGGTCATGAGCTACGGTTCTCGCTCTTCGTTGAGCTTTTGGCTAGAGCTTGGGTCAAACTTTGCGCTTTTCAGGTCACAAGCCGGCTTACCATGATGAAGGATGAGCAGATGTGAGGAGTCATGGCCCTGGGCGGCCTTCCCCAAATTACAGGCAGCGAACGGAATCAAAAGGCATTGCCGTAATATTACTAGTTCGGCCATGTTCAAGCTTCTTAAACCTGTGATATGGACACTATATTTGCCCTTGCCACCCACACCGAGCGAACTAGCTAAGGGGACAAAGACTTAATTCTTGAAAGGGTGGGTTTGATGTGGTCAGATTAGACTACATAATCTCCGGACTGACAGCAATCTTTATGCTGTTTACTCGTACACACGGAGAGCGGAGATTTCCCATTACGCATTCTCAAACGCGAAAGGGTTGTTGTCGACATAGTCTGCGCAATATTTCAGCATGTGTGAACTGGCAGGAAGAGTGGACATACCATTGCAGTCGCTGGGGCAAGTGCTTGGATAAGCATTGCCAGCCCAGTCACCGCAGAAGGTGAGATCAAAGATGATGTTGTGCGCGGTGAAGTGGGATGGAATGTCGCAGTCAGTGTTAACAAAGAGAGCATCAGGCTCGCCGAAGGTGCTGGTGTCCAAGGACGAGGCGCCAGACAACACAGCAGAAGGAGCCAGACCGGAGTTAGTGGGCCAGAACCAAACTGAAATCGACGTCGTCGTGCGCTCCATGGCGTAGACACCGCCGCCATTAGCGTTGAAGGGGGGTCCGAAAGAGTTGCTGAAACTGGAATGTACTCCGCAACCCTGGTTGCCGTTGTCATTGGCATTACAATCCGTAGAAGCGGAGGTTCCACCAGAAATATCCATAAGACAAGTAAAATTAGTGACCATCTGAAACAAACTTACCCCATCATAGTGCGCCCAGTTGCTGGCATCGTGCAACCGGCACTGGTGTGGAGAGAAGTCAGATTGGGGACTTCATTGTTGACACCTTGATTCTGGTCAACTTCCGCAACGGTTTCGCACTGAATTACAAACCCTCAATAATGTCGATTTCTCCGCAAGTCGGCCAATTGGTCGCGCCAGTAGTCCAGAAAGCTGGCCAGGTGCCGCAGCCCTGGATCAACGATCAGGATTTTCGGAACCGAATAATCACGGAATTTCTGACCTCGGGCATGTGGCTCAGATCGAGTACCATCAGGGCCTGAGCGAGAAAAAGGTAAGCGAACGATTAATTCGAAAGACAAGAAGCGTACGTAAGTGTACGTATTGTTGGACTGGATGCGAACCGAGTTACGACCGGGCCCAGAAGAGGTAAGAGTAGTCGTGTAGTCGGCCCGCATGATGAACGTGTTACCAGATGCGTAAGTCAGGTTGTTGGCGAGCGCCGTAGCCTGAGACGTAGTTGACGCGACCGTGAGTCGGGTCAGCAATCGCCTGCCCTACTCTATGTAAGCGCAGCAATGAAAGTAAGGAAAATATCACTTACAGGTGAATCGAGACAAAAATTGGGAGCCGATGTAGGTGTCAGCAATATTGTACGTCGTGGCGACGGCGGAGCCGGCCAGGCCGAGCAAGAGGGCGGAGACCTTGCTGATCATACTGGGACAGGCGAAGCTACTGCTGACGTTACAGGTCACCAAAGCTGCGCATATTTATGCTCTGAGACGACCGCTCGAGTGATCTTAGCGATCAGCAAAACAACCTGTGAATTTGCCAGAACGAGACACCCAGCTTCCAGCGTGGCGATGTCCGAAGCATTACCACACCCGCCATTCGGTTCCAGGACCATGTTCGCACATTCAACAGGCGTTGAATATGCCGAGCATCGGTCACTTGACCATCACCAGCCAGTGAACAGGATGGGCAGCATGCTTCTGACGTGGTTTCCAGCGCGCGCGTATGACGTCCAGCCAGCCGCGCGCAATGCACGCAGCGTGCTGGCCGCGCCCGTTCAGCATTGAACGTCGCCAGAAAAGGAGGAGAGTGGTAGAATGCAAAGCCGAGAGGTAATCGCCCCTATGAAAGCAGCATGGCTGTTTGTTGCAAAGCACGTGCACCGCGGGATTCCGCAAGAAACCATCGACTTCCAGAAGCTGGCGATAAATATAGCCGTTCTCCTTGCGCCCAGATCGAACCACTTTTGTCCCAGACCTTGAAGGATGCATGATAGGAGGTACACGCGCAATGAACCTATCTGGCCAAACGACAGAATCCACTAGGAAAGGGGCCGTGCTGAGCGCAGGCAAAACCCTAGCTCTTATGCCGAGGACACGGAATCTAAATACAAGTGAGAAAACTAACAAGTTTCCAAGGAGTTACCATACCATTTCTACTGTCAGCGTTTTGATCCCGAGTCGACCCAGGTAAGAACCCTACTCTCACGAGCTAGGGGATGGAGATTCATTGCAATCTCGACCAGGGAGTCAATGGCATCACGGGCTCTAGCAACCATGTGATAAACCAAGGGGAAACACGTTTGCTTCAGGTCAGACTTGCAACTTTGGGACCGTCATTCCGTTGACCATTGAGGGCTACTATTCCTAAAATGGTGAATAGAGCGGTGCGCCCCGCGACAACCACCGAGGGGTGAGTCGGGGGCTGAGCTCTTCTATGTTCGCATGAGCAGGCTGGTAGTTGAATGAGGGGGAAGTCTTGGTCTGTGGAAATAATATCGGTCGATGTTCTACCCAACGTGTCGGGCAGGGATTGATCAGCAGAATAGTGTGAGAGCGAAAATATGACCGAGATGGCCCGTTATTTTCTTCAGTCGCAAGGAGACCGTTGAGCATTAAGAATGTACACGATGAAGCGAATCTGCACAGAACATTGCCATTCTACAGGAGGCGAATTAGATTCAAAATCTTGGCATTAGACGGGACCGACCTCTTTGTCTCCGAGAGAAGTGATAGAACCGTAGCAGATTCTGCCCTTAATTGTCGCGTGGTTCGACTCTAGCTTCTCTCCGTTCTCCGTCCTGACCCGATGCTTATGTTTGACGTCATTGATGTTGTTAATTCGGTACCACCTTTTCATCGATTCGGAGAGCTTCAGTGCTGCATGGCCAGCGAAAAGGTCGGATTAGACTTAATCACGTTACGACCGACGAGTATATAGCACACACCAAAGGCGCTAAGATGCTCTGCACGGCTTATCCCTTTCGTCCGGGGTTCTCAAAAGCGTGTCGAACAGAGACCGACAGTTCGATTGCTGATTTTGCTTCCTAACTTGTTGATGCGAGTACACGAGCAAGATGTATGCATTGTTGTGCGCTCATCCCTGCCATCCGTCATGTCTAGAGCACAAACGCAATCACGGGTAAGCCCAACGATGCTCTAGTAGAAGCCGATCCTCATTTGTCGAGATGGAACGCGCATATATTCCAGTTGCATTTCATCAGTCGGAGATAGACCCGAAGTCGAGCACGAAGGTCACAAGTCAAACGCGTCGAACTTCGACATGGAGAGGCTGAGAGAAGTAAATGAAGAATGAGGACGGTGGACTCGATCGCTGTGTACACGGTCATAAGCATGGAGAGAGTAAGATGGTAAGCTCGGTCATGGATGCTTTGAAGGTTACTATTATGTGGCTGAACAAGGTCACAGCTTCTTGATCGGGTCACTTTCACATGCGCCCTCAATTTCTCTTAGAAGTTCTTCGGAAGCAACTCAATTCAGATTCTCTTTGACGGGATTAAATTAAATACATCCGTTTGATCCCTTTGAGTGGGCGGAGATTGCCGGAAGTATCTGACTGCGCAGAGTGGAGCTGACTGGTGGCTCACGCTGGTTGGTCGGGCGCTGCTGTGCACGGTGGCATTACGCAGGCCGTCCGGGGAACCAACCACCTACGCACCGGTAGTATTACTTGTTCTTCTCTGCCTGTCGGCTGTTGTTCATCTCTCTCTTTTCTACGTCCTCCTTCTCTCTCCCTTTCCAAGAACTATGTCTCTGCAGGTTCGTCCTCTTTGAACTCAAGTTCCGTGACATGGCTGACCTAGTTGGGGCCACAGGGATTAGGCAAAGGCGCGCTGCGCGTAGCCAAGAACTATACTAAGGGGTATTCCGATGTGCAGGCGAAAGTGAGAGATGCCACAAGTAACGATCCCTGGGGCCCATCGGGGTCGCAGATGAACGAGATCGCCCAGTTGACATATGACCAGTTCGTGAATACAATAGGATGGAGTGGGATATATGCTGATGTCCTGTTTGTGCGCGCACAGAAATCACTTTGTGGAGATTATGGAGATGCTGGATAAGCGGCTGAACGACAAGGGCAAGAACTGGCGGCACGTGTGGAAGAGTTTGACCCTGCTCGACTACCTCATCCATGCCGGCTCCGAGAACGTAGTCATCTACTTCAAGGATAATCTCTATATCGTCAAGACACTCAAGGAGTTCCAGTTCATTGACGAGTACGACAAGGATCAGGGAGCGAACGTGCGGCAGAAAGCAAAGGATATCTCGAACCTTTTGATGGACGACGAGCGGCTGAGGCGGGAGAGGCGCACCAGAAGGGATATGAGAGATCGTCTGATTGAAGGCAGGAGTGGGGGTGGCCCAGAAGACCAAGACGAGAACAGGCGTAGAAGGGAAGAGGGACCATCGCCAACTGCAAGGGGGGGCAGAAGGCAAGGGACCGGAGAAGACGACGATTTGCGCCGTGCACTGGAGTTGTCTAAGCAGAGCGCAGTAGACGAGGATACCAAGCGTCTGAAGGCTCGAGAGTGGGTGCTGTGATCTCTGATGTGGAACCCATTGACTCACGACTCTCTTTCATTTGCAGGCAGGACGAGCTCCAGCGTGCCCTTGCGCTCTCCAAGGAAGAAGCGGATAACGTTGCCCGCTCGGCCCCAACCAACGGGGAGTTATTCAACGTCTCCGAGTCCTCTTCCCGCCCCGCGCTGTCGAACCCGACCGACCTCATTGACCTCTCCCTCGCGGCGCAACCTACTGTCCAGCCCCAGCTCACCGCCTTCAACGCAAACCCATATTATGCCCAGTTGGCCGCGCAGCAGCAGGCTGAGCAACAGGCGTGGATGCTCCAGCAGGCTCAGGCACAAGCACAGGCGGAGGCTCAGGCGCAAGCACAGGCTCAGGCTCAGCAGCAGCAGTGGGCGCAGGAGCAGATGATGTTGCAACAGCAGCAGGCGCAACAACAGGCGCAGCAGCAAGCCGAATGGGAGAGGATGCAGATGATGATGGTTCGACCTCTTTGGCTTCTGATGGAATGAGGACTGACACTGGGTACAGCAGCAGCAACAACAGCAACAGCAAATGCCGACTGGCTTCCCGGGTCTCGCGCCCCAACCCACAGGCTTCGGTTCGAATAATCCATTTGCCCCCACCTTTGGTTCTCCCACCGCCACGCCCACGCCGCCCGTACCCTCCCTCAGTGCAAGTCTCTCAAGCTATTCGCAGAATCAGCTGCAAAGCCCCGTGCTGGAATCGGAGAGGAGTCACTCCGCGCCGGGTCTTAGGGTCAAGGCGAGCGATACCGCCAACCCCCAGCTCGCGGCAGCCTTTGCCAACCGGTATGTCTCCTCCCATCCATTGCATGAATATCATGTGCTCACCATTCTCTCTCACTACAGCGACCAAGACGGCATGGACACCTTCGGAAATCTCGGCAACCTGCGTTATGGTGGGACTCAGTATGGCCGCGCCGTCGCCGCGCAAACTACAGGCATGCCAGGATCGCACAATCCCTTTGGGCAGTTCAAGCAGCAGGGTGGGGCAGACCAGCCGTTCTTCAGCATCTAGACTTCCTCGCTCTCTTCTCCCTCTCCGCTCCAGATTGATGTTTGCGTGTTGCTCAAAGGGTCAAAGGAACGGAAGATCTCGTATACCCACACGCTTTACGAACCAATAGTCGTTGCCAAGTATCTTTATGCCAGACCTCAGAGAGGTTGTCACATTGTCTTTTTCCCCTCTGCCATGCGCTCATGCGGTTGTTTAATCGTCTCCGTTCTTCTGGCATGCTTTCTTTTTCTCTCAATGAACATATGGTGTGCTTTGGCATAGGTGTCGGGTGGGGATGTGGAGTCATCCCGCCTGGAAAGGCTGCGAATGGAGCAGTATTCTACATCGTCTCACCCGGATCTGATCGGCCAGCTGGATCTGGTTCTAGGACGAATCCCGATTCTATCAATTTTGGGTCACGTGTCACTTCGTTGAAAGTTTTATTTTGATGTTTTGGACCGGTCCCAGAGTGGAATCATCGTAATATTATTTGCATAAGGCGATATGGCTAATTACTCGGCATTGTAATAGGGATATTACAGATTTTACTGACAAATAGCTCATGTGTTCTTTAATAAAGTATGTGTATGGAATCAAAACGTTGAACAGGTGGTACTGGACTGCACATCATGTCAGCTGGGATATACATTTGAGAAACAAAGGCTCTTCAGCCCGTAGGAAGACGGACGTGCCTGGGACTGTTCTTGGGAGCTGGACTTCTTTGATCTTCTTCGATACGCTCATGACGCGAGGTTGAACGGAGTGAATGAAGGTGGATGCCTGCGACTCGGATGCCTTGCAATGCTCGGGTGGGTAATAGCAACTTGGGTCGGCGAAGGATGGGTACGTGATGGATGGGAGATGCCCGGTGGAGTGCTAGGTGGCGACAACGTGGAGATCGCCATGCTTGTGGAAAAGGCGAAAGAACGCGTCGAAAGATGAGTCTGCGCAGGAACAGACACAGGACGTGAGAGTACGGCAAGTGGGATCAGGCCCGGCTGAGCTCGAGCGGAGGGTGTTGCAGGGGCGCGTTCTTCATATGGGGGCGGACACTCGAAGTTGAATTCTGGATTCTCCGGATCGCTGGTGGAGTAGTGCGGAAGGGACTCGACAGACTGCCGGCGACGCGGTCCATGGAGCGTAGTATCACAACATCCCACGAAGAGGATGAAGCATAAACCTAGACCGACAGCGCCTACAACAACCAGCATGAACAGTCCAGCAGCCTGTCCACCGAGCATGATGTCAGAGACGCAGAGCCAATTCTTGAACTTGACAGCTGCGACAATTGAGTGGGGGTGTAGGTTGTTTGAGAAGCATACGAGCCAATGTGACTTGGACCCATTAATGGGAAGTATACGTCAATGTGTTTTGCCGTGGAGGGAGACATCGGTTTTTAATAGTCACAGGAAATATGTGTCGTCTGAGGGTCGCATACAACTTCGTTTCCCGGGCTGATCCGCAATTCCGAAGCCGAGGACGGAGGACCCACGAATACAAACCACTGAGGCCGCATTCAGCATACGAAAAGGTCGGAAGCCCGGGCATGATGATGAGAAATGGTGTTGTTTTGTTGCTGGCGTCGGTGAAGTGCCGTGATGTGCTATCAGGAGTGAAAGTTGCGATTGACTGGCATCTTTATTGGACGGAAGTTCGGACATACGGCTAGGACGAGGTAGAGGTAGTGGATTGGAGTTCGATTGAATGCGTTGGCGTTAGAAGAGGTTGAGAACACCGCATGTGGCGTGGGAGTCATCGAGGCAAATTTACCGAGCTGGTACACTGCCACACTCTTATGTCTTCGCGACCATCGCATCTACAAAGCACTGGTATTTCCAGCCTTCGCTCACTTCAGAAGGCTCTCGGGCTTGTGAATATTCCAATCGTGACAACGTACGGTAGGTACTGTGCCATCCAGCCGCAAGAAGCACGTTACGCCCTGGCAGGATTCCCGCACTACGCCCACTGCCGTGTGTCACTGCCGTTCGTGACTGCCGTGACGGTCCCGAACACATTCTTCTTAGCGTGTGGGCATGACCACTCTCTCGCCGGGAATCTTAAAAAGACGTTCTCGGAACTACCCCATTTCTACACCTTCTGTACTCTCTGGGTCTGCCGGTGCACCTTTCCATCCGACCCTTCAGTCTGCAGTGTTGGTGTCGAGGCTCAAATCTGAGTCATTGTGGCGCCTATCCGACTCAGTCATGTGTGTCATCCCAGTTGATGTTTCACACCTCGATAAGCCCCAAGAGGCCAGGGTGGGGAATATTATTGACATGGTGCAATGTGGGAAGCAGCTGGTATACAAATATGTGATTACAACGCATATTGGCGGGTAGAAGCCTGTCCTGCTTTCTAGAATATGCATGTGAGAGGATGAGAATAGAAAAGTGCTGTGAACTAGACCTGTCATGTAGAGTTAAGAGGGAACTCCAGTACTCTAACGAAATGGACGTACGTTCAAGTTAATGCGTTGTTAGAGTAACACTAGTGTGTTGCGATCGAACGACAACGAGCCGAGTGCGCTGTGATGAAGGTGTATGATGCGATTGAACATTTGAAGAAGGAACGCGGTGGGAGGAAGGATGTGCTCGCGGAGGCTGGGAGATGCGCGAAGACGATGGCGGAACAGCATCGGGCGTCGTGGAGATCGTCATGCGTGTGGATGAGGCAGAAGAACGTATCGAATGGTGGGTCTGGGCAGGAACAGCAGGACGGGGGAGCACAGAGAGTAAGATCGCGCCTGGTTGAGGTACAGGAACAGCCGTAGGAGGGGCGCGTTCTAGATATGGGGGCGGACAGTCGGGGACGACTTCTGGATTCTCCTCGGGGATGACTTGTGGATTCTGATCGGGGATGACTTGTGGATTCTGATCGGGGATGACTGCTGGATTCTCCGGATCGCGGGTGGTGTAGCGTGGAAGGGTGACCACAGGCCGTCGACGCCGAGGTCCACAGCAACGACAACAGCCTTCAAATATTGCGAAACAGCATGCTAAGCACCCAACAACAATGAAAAAAAGGACGAAAAGTCCCGCAGCTCCACCGATCATGAGGCCAATAACGCAGAGCCAGTCCTTGAACTTGACAGCGGGGCAGCTGAGTGGTGTATAGGTTGCTTGAGAGGCAAAGTAGGAGCGGACATGACTGGGACCCATTGGGATAGCGGCCGTCCGTGTCGATGGGCTTGGTTAACAGGGAGAACTTGAAGTTGGACTTTAAAATTCAGAGCAGAGATTGTGCCGCCTGACGCTCGTACGCGACTTGGTTTCCCGGGCTGATCCGTAATCCCGAAGTCGAGCTCCGGGGTTTGGACCAACGCAAGCAAGCCACCGAGCCCGCGGTGAGCATTCGGAAAAGCCGAAGCTGTGTTGGAGGTTGCGACGCTAATCCCATGAGCCTGAGGTTGAAAGAATTTGACGTCTTCGTTCGAGATTCCAGGCAAAAAGGCACTGGCACAGGGTGTCAAGATGACTGTGAAGTAGACACGCCCGCGTAGGTCAAGCAGCAGGTTGTCGCGCTGAGGGGCGCACTGGTGTCGGATGTAGAGTCATCGCAACGCGTTCGAACGTCCAAGTTACGTAAACCAAAACATCAAGGGCACAATGTTGTTTACTCGGGCCGGCCCTAAATTCACATCCCTCACCTATCGCTATTCACTCGTTTCCAGTCCTCAAATTTCATCTACTAGAAATTTCAGCTACTAGTAAAGAATACTGCTAGATATTTATCAGGATTACCTCGCCGAAAGAGCGGGAACATGCGGTGCGGAAAGGACGCGTCATCACAGGCGTCTAACCCAGTCACTCCTGCTCGAAAGCTCTGTTATCAAATTACCCGGCTTGCATGACCACACGCACAAGACCACACATGCAACACACTTGTAAAAGCTTTTAACACTCAGGAGAACGCCATCAACATGTGTAAGTTGAAAACACGATCGCCGCACTCAACTGCCAGGGTAAGGCAACAAGCCCGAACAGTATCATCACTCTATTAAGCTACACCCGCCACAGTTTACACGACCAAGTCCAATAAGGCCGTTTGCGATAGGTCTGGAGATACAGTACAGTACCAGTACAGGTATGTTATCAGTGCCAGTGCCAGTGGTACAGTATGCCGTATGCCGCTGCCATACGCCCCACTTTCCGCTCCAGAGTTCGACCCAAGATCAGGAGGACAAGGGAAAGGCCGACGCCTAGGGGTTACGTGGGTGCTTCAGTAAGGCACACAGATTCGCAGAGCAAGGCCGCCTCGAGGTCGAAGTACGGATTTGAGCCAGACTTCCCCATCCCGAGAATGAGCTCCAGCTCCCCTCCACCCGCACGCCCGTGTAGAGCCTCCACCCCCCCCAGCCCTCAACCCTCAACCCTCCTGCTTCTCCCCCCGATGTTGTTTCCCCGGGCCGGCCCTAAAGTACACACACTCATATATAGCTATTCACTCGTTTCCGGTCCTCGTTCGTATCAAAGGCGATGTTGTTTCCCGGGCCGGCCCTAAAATACACACTGTACACACTCTCACCTCTAGCCATTCTCGTTTCCGGTGCTCGAAATTTCGGTTACTGGTCAAAGAAGGCTGCTAGATATTTATCAGATTACCTCGCCAAAGGCGCGGGAACATGCGTTGCGACAAGGAGGACTCGGACGCGTCATCAGAGTAGGCGTCTAGGTCGAACGTTCTGTTATCAAATTAGCGGGTTCACATGGGCACACGCACACGACTATATAATGTCCAACACTGTCGAAGAGCGTCTAACGCTCAGGACAACCCCTCGACATCCAGTAATGTGAAAACCCAACCTCCGCACTCAACTGCCAGTGTAAGCAACAAGCTCCGAACAGCATTTGTGTCATTACCAATTACTCTATTACGCTACACCCACAGTTTACACGACCGCTTGTCCCAAAATAGGCCGTTTGCGAGAGGTTCGGAGATACAGTACAGGTACCAGTACAGCACCAGTACAGGTACAGGTACATTGTCAGTGCCAGTCCCAGTGGTACAGTCTGCCGTATACCGTATACGTACGCCATACGCCCCACTTTCCAAGAATTCGACCCAAGTTCAGGAGAAGGGAAGCCGACTTGGGGCTGCTCGCTCGTGTGCTCAGTAAGGCGTGGAGTCTGGGATCAGAGAGCAGAGCCCCCTCGCACAGCTCCACAGCTCCAAATCCGGAAATCGCCAAGTCCAACCAACACCCTCGCGAACAGTGACTCCCAGGTCCCCAACCCTGTACCGCCCCTCAACCCCTAGCCCTCTTTCTCCCCCTGCCAAACCACCTCCCCAGAGATCATGTCCCATATCCTAGCTCCGTACTTCTGGGCAGTGACGAGCGCTTCCCCTGGACGAAGCTGCCGTGGGGGAAGGTTGGGGTACCAGTCTGTCGTTCCCGGGTTAGGGGGTTAGGGAGCAGCACCAGAGAGGGAGGCGGGGGTTGACACAAGCGGGAGGGGCAGGAGAGGGAGCGGCAGGGGAGGGAGGAGGTCAGCAGTTGCATTACAGGCAGGATAAAGAGAGACATACCCGACTCCCATTTCTCCTCAAACCAATGCAAGTACATAGCTTCCACAAGCTCATACATCTCTTCCTCCACCTGCCTCTCCCTCTCCCTCCCACCCCCGGCCCCCTCCCCACCCCCGGCCCCGGCCCCAACCCCCGCCCGGCCCTCCAACATAAGCCCCCCCAAACCCCCTGCACCCCCTCCCCCCTCTCGGCGGTTCCAACCTCTCCCACACCCCCTCCTCCCCACCCCTATACCCCCCTCCTCTGCCAACAACCCTGCTCCACCCCTCCGGAATCGGATGAAAGTGATTATAATGCGTTGCGTACTCTTTTGGGAACCAGAGTCCGTATTCGTACGTTCCGGAATGGATGGATACGGGTCGGGTGATCCCTTTTGGGGAAAAGACGCGCGCGATAGGGGAGGAGACGATGAGGGAGGTGAGGTTGAGTACCGGGAGAGAGGAGAGTGGGGGACTGGCGGGGCCGGAGAGAGAGGCGGTACGAAAGACTCCCCCTGGAGTGTAGAACTTGAGTGTGGAGGGGGTGAGCAGGTGGGAGGGGACGTGTGCTGAGGAGTCGGGTAGGGTTAGGAATGTTATTTCCGGGTTGCGGATTATGTATGCTGAGAATTCGGATTCTTCCACTGCGAGCGAGCGAGCGGCGCGAGCAGTCAGCAGAACGCAGGGGAAAAGAGGGAAGAGCACGCACGACCAAGAAACTCCCCTGTAGCGGATACGTACGCCCTATACGCATCCAAGCTGCTCAAGCCCGGGAATTGGAGGAGCTTGTACTCTGTCTCCGGGGTGCGGGAGATGAACGTCAGTTGGGAACGGAGGTAGAGGAGGGTGTCCCCCGGGAGGGAGGGGAGGAGGAGGTCGTAGGATGCTTCCCAGGGGACTGGCGCGGAGCGGGCGAGGAGGGCGAATGGCGGGGGGCGTGGGAGCGGTAAAGTGCAGGGAGGCCGAGATGGTAGAGCAGGCAGAATGAGCGTCAGAGCGAGCACGAAAGACAGACAGCGGCCAGCCAGAGCAGAGCGCAAGTGCGGGGGAACGGACAAGCAAGGCCACACAGAACAAGAACGAAACCCAAGAACCAAGAACCAAAACCCAATCAGCTCCCACCCAACCCCCCCAAAAAAGGACTCACACTGCGTTCCCAAATTACCCATCAAGCAATCCGCGTCTGCCCATCCCCACCAGCGTGTGCCCGGAGTGAGAAACTGGGCGAACACGCCTGCGCGGTAGGGTTTGAAGAAGGTGTGAAACTGGGTGCGGTTAGCGCTGACCAGGATGGACGGGATGGACATGGGAGGGAGGATGGGACGGGATAGGTAGGATGGGATAGGGTGAGCAGGAGGATGTAGACGTACCTGATCTCTCTCCCCCCTCTGGCTCAGGAGACGTAATACCTCCCCCTCTTCTTCGAGCGTACAATCCCACCTCTCTTGCGCACAAAAGAACGCCACATGCAGCTGATCATGTTCCTCCTGGCTCAAACACACAAGTCTAACATTATCCGCCCCTTCTCCCAGTCCCACTCCTCCTTGTGCGGCCGCTCCCCCACGAGCCGTCAGCTGCTGCTCGACAGACGAACAGCCAGAACCGTCATGCACCCAAAGGAGTACGAGTTCCAAGAGGGGGTTGGCACGTACGCTCTGGAGGAACAGGTGCCACGAGGGTGAGAAAGGCGGGAAATGAGGGGAGTGGAGTAGGATGAGGGATAGTTGGGGTTTCTGGGGGGTGTTGGTGGGGTTATCGGTGTTGGTGAGGGAGTCGGCGGGTGAGAGAGAGTCAGAGTTGGGTGAGTCTGCTACAGGGCGGGGAGGTGGCCATCCTAGAGGTTTAGGGACTGGCAAGACAGGTATCGTCGGTGGGCGCAAGAGAGTCTCTCCTGCTAAGAGGAGGAATAAGAGTGCGGCGAGGACGATGATGCCAAAGAGGATAAAACGTCGAGGGAGGTGTGGTGTGTGGAATGGAAGAGGGGGAGGGAGAGTGTGGAATGGGGAATGAGTGTTTGGTGGGTGTGTGCTTGGTGGGAAGGAGTGAAGTGGGAGGGGTGAGTGGACTTGGTCTGAGTGTGATGAAGGAAGTGGAGTAAAAGGTGAACGTGTATGAGTATGAGCAGGTAGAAGTGGACGAGGAGGTGTCATGTATGCTGTTGATGTTGAGTGCGTGGATGCACAAAGAGAGAGAAGAGTGTTTATCTCATGAGTGACAGAGTGAGAAGTGCTATTGACACCGACTTGCCGCAGAGGATTCAGGTCATAACACGCCTATCCTGTCAGGTATACATCATTCCCTCACACAAAACCTGATCCTACAACGCCTCATCATTACCTCATCACTCCTTCACCCTTCTTCCTCACACGTGTCCAGGCACATGAACACGTGACACAACTTGTCTTATCCCCGACTACTGGCATGCACTGGGCATGTCTCACTCCCTCCGGACGCAGGAACGGTGCCCTAAGCGCGTGCTTGGCGTCTCTCGGTCCTACCCTCGGTCTTAGACACAGATTCCGAATGACAAACATCGACTCGGGAATCAACTCCAGCACGCCTGTTGCTCTTACTCTTGATCCTAACCTTCTCCTCCAAGCCAACGCGTTCAACCTTGCAGCATGCTCTCATTCTCTCTCCTTCTCTGCTATTTCTCTTCCCTCTGAGCTTGATCCTCGTTTCCCTCACGTGATCCCAACGAGGAAGTAGTCATCAACATACAGTACAGTACATGATCACGTCAAACCCTACCGAACCTGTAACTATGTACAACACCACGCCTCCCATGTCCAACGTCCGCTCAAACCCTCTTGAGCCAGACTTGCATCCCCCCGTCTCCACCACGATTCGCTCGTAAGAAATACGGTACCATCCTAATACTTCTTTCCTCTCCCCACCCATCCGTTCCCCCTTCCCCATCCACACCCTCACCCGCGTCGACATCAGCGTACAACCCCCCCGCGCAGCCCAGTAGCATACAACCTCAAACCAGGGTTATCAACCCCCTCCGCGCAGTAAACGACCGGTCCGCGCCTGATCGCTATTTCCAGCTTCCCAGTCCTAGGGTGGGGAAGCACCTTCCGAGCCAAGGGAGGGAAAGTGTTTCTGCTTGGCTGGTCCAGGCGCGGGCTGGGAGGTAGAAGTAGCCGGAGTTGAGTGTCCCCCCGGGGGGGAGGGAGGGGTGCGGGCACCAGCCAGGGATGCGGACGGCGAGTGAGATAGGGAGCGGGGAGGTGAGTGTGAGCCGGACGCTACCCGACCAAGGGAGGTCTGTCTCCTGCTCTATCCTCACTTTCCCCGCACCAGGAATCTCAAACTCCCATTCTGCGCTAACGAAGAAGTGTACTCCTAGCACACTCTCCTCCTGGGAATAGGAAAACGCTAGCTCGGGAAGGAGACCGAACAGCTTTGCTACGTTTGGAGGGCAGCAGGCGACGTCGAACCATTCGCTTCGGGCCTTGGTGTGGCCAGAGAAAGTCGTAAGCGGGTTTTGGTAGTAGAATGCTATGCCTGATCTTTCTTCTTTGTCTTGAGGGTCGGTCGACTCTGATTGGGCGGCATCTTGCGCTCTGGCTGCGCTCTGGCTGCGCTCTGGCTGCGCTCTGGCTGCGCTCTGGCTGCGCTCTGGCTTCGCACGCTCTTCCCCCCAAGGGCCTCGGCAGACACACTCCCCAAAACAGCATTATACACCGCACCCTCCAGTACATCCCCCCACTCCCCGTTCAACCGATGTCTCAACATCCGCTGGCTCAACATTGCAAGTGCAAAACTCGCACACGTCTCCGAATAACATCCGCCTTCTTCCTGATCCGGCAGCCAGTAGGGCGGTGCGAACCCCTCGCTTCGATCGACGCTCCCGAGCCCGCAGGTGAGGTACATCGTCCTTCGGGTCGTGGAGGTGTAGAGCCGCTCAACGGCGTGTAGGACGGCTGTGTCCCCCGAGTGGAGGGCGTAGTCGCACGCAGCGATGAGGTAGTACATCGCCCGTACCGAATGTCCCACTCCCGGTCATCAGCTGGAAAGCACCACTTCAGCAAGAAACGGAGCACACCGATCTCTTCCTGCTCAAGGAGAGGCACATGCGCCTGCTGATACGCATAATCCCTCGGAAAAGCGTAAAAATGCCTATACTCCGCTCCCCATGGATCGTACGGATCTGCACCCCTCGCACGTGCTTCGTGGTCGTAGAACGTCTCCCCGTTCACGTCCCGCCTCCCACGCTCGAGGATGAAGTATCCAGCTAGCTTTAAGCACTCCGCCCGGCCCGTGAGCTCATACAGCCTCATCAGGCCAATCTCCACTTCCTCATGTCCCGGATACCCGCGTTTCTGCCCTTCCCCAATCCCAAACAACCCCGCAACGAGGGAGACGTACTTGAGCGCCGGGGTGAGGAGGGCCCAACTACCGGTCAGCTGGTGGTGGGCGGCGCTCGCTTCGCATAAATGGCCAAGTTGGTACAGCTCGTGTTTGTCCCTCAGGTTCGTGAACCGCTGGGAGAGCCCGAGCACCGTGTAGTGGGAATTGATGTACCTTTCCTGTGTTAGCTCCTGGCTCGGGCTGCGGGCTGGTGGGCAGGCGGGACGTACCCATCTGCGTGCTGTGCGCGGTTGATGATCCCCACGCTTTCATCTATGAATTCGCGCAGGAAGGCGTCTTCCTCTTTCATCAGAGCATAACAACACGCCTCAAGAGTCTTGTACACGTCCGAGTCCCAAAACGGGTGCGGCACCCTCGGGGCATCTGCTTCGGTCCAAGTGAGCGCATAGGCCCTGCCTGTCGAGCGGAGGGAACGGATTATGCTTGGGAGTGTGTGTGCGCGCATGCTTTTCTGGATAGGGGACCAGAAGGGAGAGTGGAGCGTCGTTTGCTGCACTTGGGCGGGGGTGTAGCCTTCTGCTTGGGGAGGGGGGACATGGTCGACCTGGGAAGGAGGGGGGGTGGGACGGAAAGCTGTTGGTCGAAGGGGATGTTATACTGCCAGAGATGAGTGACCTATTGGGCCTCGGTGTAATGATACTGCAGGGTGTATTGGACGGAAGTTGGGCGGGTTGAGTAGGTTGGAGGTTGGACGTTGACTGCACGTGATGCATGACTAGATCAGCTTGTGGAGTATGCGATATAGAGGGGTGGTTATGCAGAATGCGATAGAATGAGTAGGCAGGGAATGAAGGATGGACGGGGTTATGAACAGGGGTTTATCCGATGCTTTCGCCGAAAGGGCAGTCCTCATCGCTCACACTTTCTACGCCTCCCCTCTCTCGATTAAATATTACTACGGCCGGACGATTCCCTGGTTATTGTTAACAGTATTGTCATTGTCTTCTTCGTTGCTAGCCCCAAAAAGGAAACCAGATAATGAATAACCACCTAGACGGGATCAAATTTCCCTGTTTCATTCCACGACACTCGCAGGACACGCAGGACACGCAGGACACACTCTCTACCTTCTCCCTCCTCCCACAATTTCAAAATCGGCCATGTACCGACCTTCAATTTGTCCCCTAGCGCTCCTAGCGGCGCTAGTGAGGGACGTCAGCGCCAGCGCGCTGACGACGATGGTGGCACCGCATGAGAGGAGCTGCTTTTATGCAGATGTGGACAGGGCTGGGGAAAAGATTGGGGTGCGTGTATCTCTCCAGTGTCCGTTTATTGGGTGCTGACAATGAGCCAGTTCTACTTCGCCGTTCGTCAGCTCCACCGGTTCCACGTGCCATACTAATGCCCCGTAGGTCCAGGCAGGCGGCGCGTTCGATATCGACTTCTTCATCCAAGACCCGAACGAAAAGCTCATCCTCGACGGGCAAGGCGAGCGACAAGGCGACTTTGTACTTACCGCCAACACGATCGGAGAATACTCGTTCTGTTTCGAGAACAGCATGAGCGCGTTTGCGGAAAAACTGCTCGATATCGATATCATGGTTGAGAGCGAGCCGAGGAGGGAGCCGCCGGCTAAGCAGCAGCAGATCTCGGAGCAGACGAGTGCGCTCGAGGAGAGTATATATAAGCTCAATGGGATGTTGAGCAATATCGAGCGGACGCAGAGATAGTGCGTCTATGTCTTCATCTGACCCCCTGCGGCTGACGACAAGATGCAGCTTCCATACGCGTGAACGACGGTCGTTTGATACGGTCGAATCGACCAAGAAGAGGCTCTTATGGTACGGGTTGCTCGAGACAGTCGCTATAATAACGATGGCCGTGTACGTACTCTGTTCTTCGGCTCTCTTCATCTCTCCCTTCCCCGCTCCTACTTACCCTTCCGACTCTCTTCTCCCTGTTCACCCGTTCACCTCTCTCTCCGTCCCTCCGCCTCTCTGCGCTCGACAGCACTGACAGCAGAGCAGGTTCCAAGTCTTCATCCTGCAAAACTTCTTCAACCGGTCGAGGAGGTACAAGGTCTAGATCTAGACAGGGAAGGGGGAGTGTATGATATCCTACCTGTCTGATCAGGCTAATGATACCGGTTCCATTGGATTCGATCCATCTGGACTTTTACTGGGCCTCTGGCGTGTGGGGTACGGAGAGCCGGTTGACAGCTGTGAGATGACTGGTATACCAGGACAACACGGGGCTGGCCCCTGATCGCCGACGAGTGCGTGCGATGAGGTCTGGTCAGCGGCGACCTCCAGTGCTTGAACTTTCTTCTGGCAACACGCTCTCCCCCATTCAGCACCTTCACACACTGGGAATTGTCGGCTGAAGATCTGGCCGCCTTCTGCGCCTGCAGATAGGAGTGAGCAGTCCTCTGCGCGCCTACTGTTGTAGCGTTGGGTCATACTCCCGAGCGTCTCCCAAGAGCACGTACCATCTCGCGGCCCGTGTAAAGGGGGACGCTCCTCGTCATCCTCAGGTTTCTGAGCGTCTTGCTGGAAGGCAACACTCCTTCGCGCCATGGTTCGTTCTGTCTCGAAACGAAGGGTGCAGTCTCAGACGAACACGCTCCGTTCTCACTGGTTATCGGCTCACACCCTGGCGAGGCCTCGTGGTCTACTCTATCTGATTCCAGACGAGCTTCTGCTATCCTGTGCGAGAGCGTGAATAGGATGTTTGTTACGCGTGTTCAGAGGGAAGGCTCCGCCATTGCTCTCCATCTAGACTGCATGAGCACGCCAGACGCACGTAACTTGTCACCACTCTCCTGTGCGTGGTGGGATCGCGCGCGCTGTCTCTCTCTCACTCATCCACTGGATTCTAGGATGCTATACAGTGAAGACGAGGCCCTGGGCCCCTATTCCGACAATGTGCAGTATCTGGCAAGGTCAAGCTCCTGCGAGTTTTCATCCCACTATGGTTTTCTCGTGTGATCCGACCATTACCTCGGCACAGCTGCTGAAAAACGCTGCTCTGTCTGCTCTCTCGGTGCTCCGTACGTATCTGGGAGGATTTGGCGTTGTGCGGCGCTTGATCAATCTGAGAAGCGCACGGGTGATGCCCATGCTTGTTCGGGGAAAGCCCGACTCGCAAGTTCGACAGATGGCGCTCAAATCAGACAATCGAGGACTGAAAGATTGCAGCGCCAAAGAGTCGATTCTATATCTAGTTATACTACCCGGCAGCCTGGGAACAAGCAAACCGGGATACATTAGACGATTGACACTCTGGTCTGTTTTCGAGATCAAATGCGGAATGGAAATGCTCCAGCCTGACTGGAAGCAACGTGAACTCAAGAGGAATGAAGAATGAGATAGGAAAAAGAACAAATGGCCCGGCACGCTGGGTAACCCTTCATTTGGGTCACCCTTGCAGCAGTCGAGATTAAATGGAGACAAATCGGGGGAAAAGATGAAGGAGATAAACAAAATACGACTCAACACATCGGGTACCCGTGTTTTGGCTGACCTTCCAGCCGCTGAGACGATTGAAAAGGAGAAAGGAAATGAGAAAGGAAGACAGAAAGCAAGGAGAAAGAATACGGGATCAAAAGACACAAAAGGAAGCCAACCTATGATACAGGGGAGAAGGATAGGGTTGAAGAGATGTGAGCAACCCGGCGTGCTGATGACTCGGAAGGATCCATTTGGCAACGACGTATGTGGCGAGCTGCTCGGTTCCTCTTTCCCTAGCCCTCGAAACCTCCAAGAAGTGGTGTAGGACAGCAAAGCCATGTCGACCGTGCTGCAGGGCCGGCGAGACAGGAACCAATCGCAGGATGGTGTTGTCGGTCGGGTTGCCGGGGGAGTTACGAGCTAACAAAGCCATCATTGATGACCTTTGGCGTGAAGCAAGATAAGCGGCCTGAGAGTGCTCATTAGATGTGCACCCAAAGCGTGGAACGATGACTCACCCAATAAATAGTCTAACGCCGCCCCGACCACCAGGGCCGAGGCAGCGTCAAGCGTTGTTCAAAGCGAGCGGAGAGCCTTGGCACGACGAACGCGTGCAGGGCTGACTACTCGGCGATCCCGGACAGCACGACCTGTCTTCATCTCGAAAACGTCGCCTTCATCGTCCGAAGAGTCGTACGAGACGTTCACGCGCGCACGCTTAGCACGCTTAGCACGAAGCCGATTGGTATAGTCTTCGTCGTCTCCCTCATCTCCAGAGGAATACTCTTCGAATGAGCGCTTTACTGAGGAAGGGGAAACAGGCGGGGAAACGGGAGCGACGGGGTCACTGATGCCATCGAGCGAGACATGCAAATCCTGCAGGATCTCTGACATGGAGCGATTGAGAGACATATCGCGCAGCTGAGCGACCAGATCGTTCAGTTCCGCAACAGTATCACTGCCAAGCTTAGAGCTAGTCTGCAGAGCCATGCCGTTGACAGGTTTGACCGTAGGTGTTGCGGCCGGAATACCGGCCTGAGAGGCTATCCCGGAAGGCGCTCGAGGAGTAGCTGGCACACCGGCAAGGTGACTGATGTTGACAGAAACAGTCGAGCTGGTCTTCTTGCGATCAGCCTGCTGGCAGCTTGATTAGAAGGGCATATCATGAGACTCATAAATTCAAATGATATCTTACCTCTTTCTTCATCTCCTCATCCTTCTCCATCTGGAATACGCCAAGAACGGCCTCAGCGATGTAGGCAACCTTCTCCTTGGAGCCAACGAGACCGAAGTGGTGCTTTCGGTGAAGCATGTACCACAAAAATCCGGTCGTGTTCGAACGCACTCCCGGATGCTTGAGTTGCTTGGCCTTGTAGCCATAAGACGCGTCAAACAGGATCAAAGGGTGGTGAGAAACAACGAAAATAAGATACCATATCACGCGTTCAGCTGGCGAGGTGCGACCCCGAAGGCAAGAAGGTTGGGCATTGACGAACTCCGGCGTGGTCTCATCGATATCGACTTGACAATCAGGCTCATCAAAGTCAAAAGAGGTGACAGGGGTCATGTCTTCGGAGGAGAATCCGTCCTCCTCGTCATCATCTGAGGTTTCAGGCAAAAGAATAGGAAGCTCATACGGAGCAAGCAAGACGCTCAGCAGAGGGCTCCGATGAGGTCGTATGAAACCAGGCATCGCCATACCAATGATGGCGTCAGACATCGTAGGCGCCCTGATAGCGGGGTTACTAGTGATAACTTAGGTATGGGGAAAACGGTGACTCACTTCACCGGCGGCGTGAGATGGTGCATATAACGCGGCTCAGAAGACCAAGTAGTATTGTTGAAAGGCATTGCGTTGATTGTAGGCGGACGATCAAGCAAGAGACGACGGGAGAGCAAGAGGTATGACACTTCAGAGGAGAGTGAGGAGACAAAAGTCGTGGGGTTAAAGCGGTTTCCGACCCACCGCCAGCAGTGGGCGGCAATTGGCTCCGCTTGGCCCGTACATCGTACCTCCGCACACATGATGCTGATGAATTGCACTCTTGCTCATTGGTTAATGTACGTTGCGAGGGGGAGAATGGAAGATTGTCACTGCAACAAAAGAAAGACGGTACAACGACCGCGCACGTTGATGATCGGGACTGTTTGTGAATCCTTAGGATGTTCTGTTGTTCCTACCTACTGGTTCCATTCCTCACATATTCCTCGGGCTCATTCCCCTTTCTAAATGAAATGGCAATTAGATTTGCAATAACGAGATTGAAGGAAGTAACTGGAGGGCTCACATATCAAGGAACGGAGCCGAATTCTTTGTCGGGCTTATTTGGCTTTCCTGTGCACAAACATCTACTTTATTGCTTCACTGAACAGCGATCATTGAACATTTCTTTCAAGCTGTTTAATCTGATGAGATTGTATGGAGAGTTCGCACGTCTCGCTGCTGCCTGGATCGCTCTCCTGATCGCTGAACCGTGCCTTCTGGTTGTCAACATCATTCACGCGCTGTGTCTCTCTTGTTCAACCTGTCTCACGTTCTCTTGACCTGCACGCAACTCGGGAACAGCATCAGAGGATGTCGTGTCGTCTGGGTGGGCCTATACCACAGGGGAGCGTCAACAATCAGGGTACAAAAGAGCGCAGTAATGATGAACATCAAGGCGGTTGACGAGGAGGAAGACAAAGGTCGTATTAAGAGTGCCGAGACTGTCACTGTATCAAGAGGCCGTCCTGAAGTCGAAAAGGAGCTTCCGTTCAACAATCAGATCTAGCCTCGATGGAGCAAGGTAATCGACATCGGCAACAACTATCGCACCCTGTTCCACCTTGGTGCCGAGCTTCTCCAGATCCTCTCGGATCACATCACGGTCGCCATGTCAGCCAACCGCACGGTTAGCGAGGAGAATGATGTCGTACACATTTGGTGGGGATGACGGTAGGCTGGAAGACGAGACCGTGTATGTCTGTTGTGCCAAGCATTGGTTGTAGAAAGAACGTTGATACTGCTCGTGGCGGGGAAGTTGTGCGGGGTCGTCTGAGCCTGCAGGGGTTGGCGTTGACGTCGTACGAGGTAGAGCTTCATCTACGGTCGTGCAGACCCATG